>NC_073379.1:104611284-104738784 GCF_028641065.1 Leucoraja erinaceus
ACTGTTGGCGGGGTGGGGGGTGAAGAAAGGAAAAAGGAGTAGAAGGAGCCTGAGGGCTGAGGGATGGGAGGAGACAGCAAGGGCTAACAAAATTAGGAGAATTCGAGTCCACATCACAAGATTAGAAATTGTTCAGCCAGAGCTGAACACACTTCTTGGCATTTGCATACAATGACGTCTTGCTCTTCTTGTGCGTAGTGGTGGAAACAGGGCCGTGGCGTGAACGTTGACCACTCTTGAGGCAGTGATTGGCATATCCCTGCTCCGATGTTATGTCCTTGTGTGTATTACATACATGGCTACATGTGGTGCAAAGTTTCAATGAGTGGCAGCCATACTATTATGTCTCAATCACATTTTGTAATGAAGTTTACACTTCAGTTCATGCCTATACCTTGTATATGAACACATGAACTAAACGATTTAATTGCCCAGATCCTATTTTCCACACACCTTTAGTTTTTGTATCGCTTCTGCATTTTTCCTTCCCAATAATCACAGCCAACCTGGTGGAAAGCTCATTACTTGTATTGTATTGTATGAGGCCTTGGAGCATGACCGAGTAACTCTGGGTTTAGGTGGCCTTATCTTGAACAACTGCTTCATATAATATGCAACACTAGTCTGGACTGGCCAACAAGAGCGGTAACAGCAAAGGCAACAGCTGACATTGCTAACGTGAGAATGGACAATCACTTCATGCTGCAGATAGCCGCTGTTGCTATTCACAATGGCTGCTCTTAAAAATCCCCTGGTCGATTACCTGGAAATCCTTAAATCTCCATCAAACACTGGAACACAGAACCATACGGCCAGCAATCTGAATTGTCGGAACTTACAGTGTAGCTGGATAGCTTCTGCTTGGGTGGAGACTCTCTCTAACTTCTCTCTCATTCACCAATGTAGGCGGAGGCATGTTGAAAAATCGAATGCTAGCAGTGGCTCCATCCTTCGCAAACCTGCATGGCGACTTCCATCAGAGATTGCAGGCCACAAACAACTCTCCCTTAAGTGAAGCGTTAGATAGCATCAATTGATCCTAGCCACTCGTGAAATTCAATCTATGGTTCTGCAGAAGGCAAAATACAGAGTGGTCAGTGTTGGATGGATATTACAACCAGGAAGGCAATGAAGGAGCAAAAATGGTATGTGTATCCTAAAAGCCCCGTCTCATGGTGCGAGTCCACCCACGAGTGATCCCAAGTTTAAATAATAATAACAATAATAATAATAAATACTTTATTGATCCCCTCAGGGAAATTCAGATGTCCAGAATAAATTAAACTCGTGGTTTAAAACAAATTAAACTCGTGGTAATCACGTAACTCGTGGTAATCACGTAGAATCATCGTAGCAGGAATGTCGGAACTCGTGCACGTAACTTAGCGACTCGGGAAACTCGTTAACTCGTGAAAATCTTTCAACATGATGAAAGATTTCCACAAGTTAAATTTACTCTTGAAGTGAAAATGTTAAACTTTTAAACTCGTTTTAAGAACGTAGTAGCTCGTGAGTTTACCGTAGTGACTCGTGAGTCTACCGAGTTAATTTAGTAATTTTAATTTACTAATCTACGCTAACGAGCTTTCGCCTAATCTCACTTCATGAATGCAGGACATGTTTTCCAAATGTCATCCAATTTAGTATTCACAAAGCCCCCTTTGAGTATCATGGTGGGCTTCCACTTCCCCGTCTCCATCAGGGCAAGTAAATCAATTTATTTGGTATTTCCCATCACCTCCAGCACATCCGGTTCCTTGTCCAAGCTGTCTACGATGCCCTACCAAGCCCAGCAAACCTCCACATTTGGGGCAAGAACGAGACGCCTTCCTGCCCCACTTTGCTCTGGAAGAGGATCATTAGAACATCTCCTCAGCAGCTGCCCAAAGTCCCTTGGGGAAGGTCGCTGTCGGCGGTGCCATGACCAGGTGCTCAAGGTGGTTGCTGAGAGCATAGCCACTGCCATCGGTAACAGCAACACCACCACCACCAAATAAATCATCCCAAAGCTGGAGAGAAGCCTCGAGAAATCAAAAACACGGGCCTCCTCTACAAAGCTGGAGCTGAGTCGATCTGGGCCTCGAAATTTCCACACACACCAAAAACAATGACGGGACAAAACCTCAGATCACAGCTGACACTGCCCTGACCGCATTATATGCATATAACCATATCGATACAGCACGGGGCCAAACTGCTGAACAAATTTCCACACCAAACCCATCACATCCAATAATCACGAACCGGCCTCCACACCTTCACTGGATCATTCACCTCTCCGATTAAAGAAGTGACATAACCCCTAAACTTCTGATCAGTCATGTCCCCTGGAGCTTCCAGTGCCCTGGGAAAAGACACGTCAACTTGATCCCTCTCATCATTTTAAATACCTAACCTTCTGCGCTCCAAGAGAGCCCTAACTCGTTCAAAACGCGCAACTCTCTCCAGGAATCCTTCCTATTTTGGTGGAGATGTGCCAGGACAGAGCGCTGGACTGGTGGACATACTATGAGCCCATAGAGGTGGGCTGTAGAGGCTTTGCAGGATGCTCACTCTGCATAGTCCTCAACCTGTTGGGCATTATGGGGCTGGCAAAGAAGAGGGCCATTCAACCCGCAAGCGAAGCTGCAGAGAAAGCCACTAGGTGGCGTTGGTTTAAGAGGGCTGAGCCATGGGCGGTTGCTGTTTGATCAACCCCGGCTGGGTCGCCTGGGTGAGGGTGTCTGATGTTGTGAGACCTGAAACACCCAATGACCCCAGGTCACATCACTGAGGATGCTGAGGTCCCAGCGCATCTAGAAGATGTATCTTTCACACTTAAAATTGGACCAGCATTTAAAATAAATAATGTGTTTTGTAAATATTTCCTTGGAAATTCCAGAGTGAATTTTAGGGTTGATCTAAATAAGTTCATAAGTTGTAGGAGCAGAATGAGGCCATTCGGCCCAGCAAGTCCACTCTGCCATTGAATCACCCCATTCTCCTGCCTTTGCCCCATAACCCCTGACACCGTCAATCTCCTCCTTAAAAAAATATCAATTGACTTTGTCTCCACAACTTCCTTTGGCATTGAATCCACAGATTCACCACAGAAGGTAAAGAAATAAATATCATAATCAGAATCAGAATAGATTTTATTCGCCAAGTATGTTTTGCAACATATGAGGAATTTCACTAGCCAGGTCAGTCATACAATTAAAAGCAACAGATTCAAAAACACATTTTAACCTGATCGTCCACCACAGTGACTCCTACACATTCCTCACTGTGATGGAAGGCAAAATAAAGTTCAAGTCTCTTCCTTTGTCCTTCCTTGGTCGGGGGCCTCGAGCCCTCCATTGACGGGATGATCTTAACTCCCGTAGCCGGCGGCGTTCGGGCCCTCCACGTCGAAGTGATGCGCTACCGCATCGGGGGGTTGTCAGCTCCCCCGCGCCGGGCGATCAAACCTCGCGTCGTGGCTGATCGAACCATCTGCGGCACTGGAGCTCCCGACTAGCCTCTCCCGAGACTGCGAGCCTTTGATGGTAAGTCCACGTTGGTTGCGGTGGGAGCGATCCCAGGCAAGGGATCCGCTCCGATGGTAAGTCCGCGCCCCGCAGTGGGGCTCACGACAGTCCGAGGAGGCTTCCAGCTCCATCGATGGTAGGCCGCAGAACCCGGAGAGTGTGATCCGAAACTTGATCACATCTCTGGGAAGGTAAAGACTTGAAAAAAGTTTCCCCCGATCCCCTCTCCCCTCTCCCCCCGCACATTAAACAAACAGAAGAACATAAAAACAAACTTCGCTAAACGTTCCCTAAAAATAACAAAAAGTTGGAAAAAACGTTCAGACAGCTGGCAGGGCTGGCCATCTCCCCAGCGCCCCTGATGGTGAATATTTCTCCACACTTTCAATATATCAGTGTAAAAATATTAATGTGCTATAATTTTCAATGTAAAACTTCACCAACAAACAAATTTTCAACGTAAAACTTCACCAACAAACAAATCCAGCTAATATAAGCACACTCACTGATTGTAGCATACTTTAATATATGTAATTACATTATGTGATTTAAAGCACCGTGCAACATAATAGCCATGGCAAGACAAGCGCATTGGAAACAGCCTGGCATTTGCTGATAATAAAAGTGAGTGCACTGCTACTAGATATACTTTTACACACATATAATGGTGGCCCATTTGTTATCTGATAAATATCTGTTGCATAACTCAAGATTGTTAATGTCAGGATGGGGTTAGAGAGCACGTCACCAGTAGAGATATTTACCATATTTATCTCACCACTGCCAAAAACATATTCTCTTTATAATGCACACTAGGTTTTCAACTGAAAAAATGAATTTTAATGAGTATTCTTGCAGCACAAGTAAGCCTAGTTAGACACTACAATTCTATACAGTACGTCTTAATAATCAACTTTCACCCTATCAGCTAACAGTGATTTATTTTGAATTTTTCAAGAAAGATCTGGTACAACTATCATAGTAGCGAGTCATCACATTTACAAACGTACGTCAAATAAAACAACTTCAAATCCGATTCAACTTTATTTTGAATTACATTAAATTAATCATCTGTTGGGTATATTTTCACAAACACAAAGCAATCCTTATATCAGTTCTATGATATCACATGCAGGCAGAAAATAATTTAAATACTTTGAGGCAGCTAATTAGTATGGTTACTTTGCAGAGTAAACTTGGCTCATGTTATCTAACACAGCCTGAAGTTGTATCTCAGGCAGATTCATCCACACGTATAAACCTAGTAAATGTCTGAGATAAGAACTCCAGAAAAGGAAATGGTTGAAACATGAGATGTCTGTAAAAAAAAAAAGATGACCTGGATCTCATTAGTAGTTCATCTCAACATTTTTAAATTAGTTTTTTTTAAATCAATGCATCATTGGTCAATGAATATTGTTTGGGGCCGTATACTCAGTTTTGGCAACGATTCTGGGTTAACAACACGGGTTAACACGGCAAATAATTAAGAAATGCCGCAGTAGGTCTTCAAAGTTTACCTTATCGAAAATGTGTTTTGTTTTTTTTAGCAGAATTGTGCATTGGTTCAGCTCGTCATTAATAATTGATGAGCAGTGCGGCAGTGCAGAGTGCTGCTGTGTACCAAAGAACTGTATTACAGAGCAGCAAGAACGTGTGCGTGTGTGTGTGTGTGTGCGCGCCCCATCACAGTCTCCCATATGTCATATTCTCAATCTCCCCCATGCTGTCAGGGAAATACCAATAGTATGCCAGACATTTTTTTTTTGAAGACAGGGATGAAGGGAATAAAAAGGAAAGAACAAAAGGAAGAAGAAGAAAAAAAGAATCCCACCAACGTGCATAAGGAGAGGTGGTGTGAAGCACTCCATTTTGCACTAATTTATTTCAGTGTTGTCTTAGCAGTGACAGGGTGGAATGCTGTCCTCTGTTGCAATTCCCTGTGAATAGGGAATAGCATGCAAGGTGATCTCTGCAAGACTGGTTAATATATTTATGACTCAAAGAATAGAGAGAGGAGGTAGCAACATTTCAGGAGAGATGATGAAGGGTAACAAAAAGCAGGCAGCTCTGCACAAATGCACATTGATTGCAGATTGTTATACAACCGGAATAACGCAACCACGGGTTACATTTAGATAGCGGCTATTACATAGAAAAGCTCCAATGGCAAATGAGAATACTAAATGAATGGAATGGAAGGCAATCGCAAACAGAAAGTCAAAATACAATTGGAATCAAATACTGAAAGCTTGGTCAAATTCACAAATATTGAGGAAGTTTATGGAAATGAAATTGTAAGTGGAACGACTAAGGGACCTTAGGAAGAGAGCTCCTTGGTGAATGCTCTCTTGAACTACAGGTGTGCAGTATTAACTAGTCAATAGTCAATAGTCAATTTAATTGTCATTTGGACCCCTTGAGGTCCAAACGAAATGCCGTTTCTGCAGCCATACATTACAAGCAAATAGACCCCAGACACAACATAATTTACATTTTACATAAACATCCATCATATTGCTGTGATGGAAGGCCAAAAAAAACTTAACGGCTGGCGATGGCGATTGTCCCGCGGCCATTAAAGCCACGCCGGGTGGTGCAAGGTCACACACCGGGTCTTGGTGTTGGAGCCCCCGGCGTGCGCTCGCAGAGTCCCGCGGCCATTCCAAGCCGCGCGGGGCGGTGATGTTAGGCCCCGCTCCAGGAGCTCTTCGACCCCGCAACTCGGGCGGGAGAAGTCGCCGTTGCAGGAGCCCTGAAAAGCGGTCTCCCTCCAGGGACCTGCGGGCTCCCGGTGCCGCCGTCCGCAGACCCGCAGTTGCAGCCTCCGAATCAGCAGCAGCAGCAGCAGCAGCGCTCCACCACCACTCCACCCGCTCTGGACTCGGCCAGCTCCGCGACGGTGAGGTGAGTCGTCGGCACCAGAGTCCCCGGTCCTCTTCTGTTGGAGGCCGCTCCTCATTGCAGCCCCAACAACAACGGAGACCCGACAAGAAAAGGTCGGGTCTCCCGTGCAGGGAGAGATCTAAAAGTTTCCCCCTCTCTCCGATCCCCCCCCCCCCCCCCCCCCACCCCACCCCCCCCACACACACACCCCCCAACAAAAAATAACAAAACTACATATAAACATAGACAAAAAATAATAAAAACGCGGACGGGCTGCAGAGGCCGCTGCTGACCAGAGTCGCGCCGCCTACCGATCTAGTTGCATTACAGCAAGTCAAACGCCCAGGAATGACAGAGAGTACAAAATGTGGTGGACACTGCGCCTCTCCGGCATGGGTACTGACCTCCCCACATTGAAGGGATGTATCCCAGGCACTGCCTTAAAAAGACAGCTGGCAACATCAAGGACCCACACCACCCTGGCCACTCTCTCATTTCACAAAGAAGATATGGAGCCTGAAAACTGTTCAGGAATAGCTTCTTCCCAACAACCATCTAACTAATGAACATTACAAACTCCAACTAAACTTCAAACTATGAATAGTCTTAGTTGCACTAGGGACTTCAGGCGCTGATTTATTTTGTAACATATTGTTTCTTTTTATTTAAGTTCTTTTTGTTTGTTTACTATGTTAACTATTGTGTACCGTGTTGTGCTGCTGCAAGTAAGAATTCCATTGCTCCTTCATGGTACACATGACAATTAAATGCTCTTGCCCCTTGCACTGTACAACAGCACCTTGGAAAGCATCCGTTTGTGTTGCATCTCAGCTTGGTTTGGCAATAGTTATTCCTAAGAAATTGTAGAGACTTGTGGATGTGGCCCAGTCCATCACACAGACCAGACCCCCCACCGTTAACTCCATCGAAACTTCAAGAGAGAGTTAGATAGGGCTCTTAAAAATAGCGGAGTCAGGGGATATGGGGAGAAGGCAGGATTGGGTTACTGATTGGGGATGATCAGCCATGATCACATTGAATGGCGGTGCTGGCTCGAAGGGCCGAATGGCCTACTCCTGCACCTATTGTCTATTTACACTGCCTCAGGAAGGCAGCCAACAGAATTCAAAAAACGTCTCCCCCCACTTCCCCCCCCTCCCGTCATTCCTTCTCCACTGTCCCATCGAGCAAAAGAAATAAAAATGTGAAATTATGTACCAGACTCAGGAACAGCTTTTCCTGTCATCCCAAAGTTTCTTTCCCATTTTTATCGGAATACTGAACAGTTCTCAGATAAGGTTGTGTGATTCTGATCTTCCTGCTAGATGCAGGAAAAATGTTCCCAATGTTGGGCGAGTCCAGAACCAGGGGCCACAGTCTTAGAATAAAGGGGAGGTCATTTAAGACTGAGGTGAGAAAAAACTTTTTCACCCAGAGAGTTGTGAATTTATGGAATTCCCTGCCACAGAGGGCAGTGGAGGCCAAGTCACTGGATGGATTTAAGAGAGAGTTAGATAGAGCTCTAGGGGCTAGTGGAGTCAATGGATATGGGGAGAAGGCAGGCACGGGTTATTGATGGGGGACGATCAGCCATGATCACAATGAATGGTGGTGCTGGCTCGAAGGGCTGAATGGCCTCCTCCTGCACCTGTTTTCTATGTTAAGAGCAGGTTAGATGCTAATTATCCAGAGACAAATTCATCATTTCCTGATATCCCAAAGCCTTTCCACCAACTAGAATGAACAACTCAGGAACATGACAGCATAATCTTCAAGTCACAAAGTGAATGGAGCGTTGATAATATTCATGACGTTTAACACAATTCAAGCCAAAGCTCATGATTTGTAGCCAGATTCACGGAGAAGGATTTCAGGTTAAACTACCAATATCTGAGTAAGATTACATAATCACAATTTAATGATCACAATGATCATTACCAAGGTTCACAATTATTCTTAGTTCTACAGGCATTGATGGAAAAGAGGGGAAACAAAGTTTCACCGAGCCTTAGGTCAACCAAATTATGCAATGTGAAAATGACAAAATAGCAAAAAATAAGGAGAATAAATCAAACACACACAAAACAATAGTGGTGTGCAGCAATTCCAGTATGATGGCAGATGGTGTGTGTTCATTCCACATCACATCTACTAGATGAAGCTCTTCCAAAGGCATCCATTTGTGTATAATTGAAAATGGCCCATTTCCCCATTCAGTGTTTAATATCTCTCCCATTTTCTTCACAAAACTAAACTCTAAAGACAATAACAGTCTAATAATAGCTCTTAGATGCATTAAGTGACTGCCCCCTGAAAGGTACATTTTAATTCTTTCACTTACTTTGATAAAATCACCACATCTTCCCCTTTGTCGTTGCCTAATCACCATTTGGAGTTCTAGGGGGCTTTCGCCAGAGTTAGAGCTGTCTAATCCACCTGCCTGTGACCTGAGAGTTGTCTTTGGGTTCATGAAATCACTTACAGCCTGCCAGTGTTACTTGATGAAGTTGACACACATTATATTTAATCCTATACCGTCAACTGTGCTCATATTTCAAGGCTAATATTATTAAAATGATACTCCTTCCGAGTGCATCTTGTCCTACATTATTATGATAATAAAGGAAAAGCAGTTTGAAAAAAAATCTACTTGCACAAAAAAAATATTTTGATCAATATTATTCAATCGTCCATGTAGTTTAGTATTATTGTGACATGTACCGAGGTACAGTGAAAACCTTTTGTTGCCAGCTGTTCAGTCAGCAGAAAGACAATACATGATTACAATCGAGCAATTTACAGTGTACAGATACATGGTAAGGGAATAACATTTAGTGCAAGGAAAAGCCAGCAATGTCAGATCAAAGATAGTTTGACGGTCACCAAAGAGGTAGATAGTAGTTCAACACTATTCTCTGGCTGTGGTAGGTTGATTCAGTTGCCTGATACCAGCTGAGACGAAACTGTCCCTGAATCTGATGGTGTGCGCTTTCATACGCCTCTGCCGTTTGCCTGAGGGGAGAGGGGAGAAGAGGGAGTGGTAAGGGTGCGACTTGTCCTTGATTATGCCGCTGGCCTTGCCGAGGCAGCGTGAGGTATGAATGAGGTTGGTTAGAAGGGAGGTTGATTTGTGTGATGGTCTGGGCTGCATCCACAATTTGCGGCAATTTCTTACGGTCTTGGATGAAGCTGTTCACAAACCAAGCTATGATACATCCCGATCAAATGCTTTCTATACTCTTTACATTAAAAATCATATAGCAGGTAGTAGCACTGGTTCTCACCTCAATAAAGCACAAAATTGATGAGGTACATGTGTTAAGCATTCATTAATATTAATTTCAACCTATAAGTTTTATGGATGGAGCTTCCTTGAAAACTGTAGGATTGTTTATATGATAACATATTTAGTAACTATCTAAACTGAAATAAATGCACACACAATTTACCTTTACACCAATTAATGCTAATTACACATAATCAATTAAATGTAATAAAATATGTAGTGCCACAATTAATTTATCTGTTTGTTATCCTACTTTTTAAATGTGTAATTATAATCCACAAAGTGTTGTACCATTTGTAAATTCTAATGTCACACAAAATAAATATCCCTGTAATAACACTGGAATATATTATTACAGTATAGCTGGAATGCATTATTAATAATATCAATTATCACTATCAATAATACTGGAATGCTTTATTACAGTATAGCCATTTTAACTTTGCTTATCTCTTATATTCCAAATGTTGTGATTTCAGTAAAAACAATATCAGAATAGCTTTAATTTGGTGTAAAATATTAATCGTTGCAATCAGCTTGTCTCTGTCATCATCCGACAGCCAAAGATGGTGGCAATTGAATGAGGTTAAGAACTACATATCTTATTTTAATTAAGTTGATTAAACTATTTAGAGTAATGATCTAGCCTTGTGCATAATTCTACAACACTCTATCATCTATAGTTGTGTATAATATTTTAATAAAATTGTATCTTCATATCACTGAAATAAATTGTGTTTTTAGTCATAATAAGCTTTGCGGCTTCAGCCTGTTCCTTTTTCGGGCATTGATTATGTGAACTTTGTGTGAAATGGATACAGTGTTGGTTCATATTCACACAGATTGTAAAGTTTTGTTCTTTTTAATGTATGACCAAAATTAACTATTCATTCACAATTCATAATTTGCTCAAATATGAAATTTAAAACATATCCATATAAAACAATATGTATGTTCCTCATCAACAATTTCAAAAGAAAATTTCAAAAATCTTTTGGTGTCTTTCTAATGCAATGGTTTCTCCACCAAATAAAATACACCGAATGAGTGCACATCTCACGATGTTTGTTATCCAGTCGCTATTTTCAGTTTAGTTTAGTTTAATTTAGAGGTACTCTGCGGAAACAGGCTCTTCGGCTTATCGAGCCTGCACTGACCATCGATATTAACACTATTCTACTCTAGGGACAATTATTACATTTGTACCAAGCCAATTAACCTACAAACCATATAACAATATAACCATATAACAATTACAGCACGGAAACAGGCCATCTCGACCCTTCTAGTCCGTGCCGAACACATAATCTCCCCTAGTCCCATATACCTGCACTCAGACCATAACCCTCCATTCCCTTCCCATCCATATAACTATCCAATTTATTTTTAAATGATAAAAACGAACCTGCCTCCGCCACCTTCACTGGAAGCTCATTCCACACAGCTACCACTCTCTGAGTAAAGAAGTTCCCCCTCATGTTACCCCTAAACTTTAGTCCCTTAATTCTCATGTCATGTCCCCTTGTTTGAATCTTCCCTACTCTCAGTGGGAAAAGCTTTTCCACGTCAACTCTGTCAATCCCTCTCATCATTTTAAAAACCTCTATCAAGTCCCCCCTTAACCTTCTGCGCTCCAAAGAATAAAGCCCTAACTTGTTCAACCTTTCTCTGTAATTTAGTTGCTGAAACCCAGGTAACATTCTAGTAAATCTCCTCTGTACTCTCTCTATTTTGTTGACATCCTTCCTATAATTAGGCGACCAAAATTGTACACCATACTCCAGAATTGGCCTCACCAATGCTTTGTACAATTTTAACATTACATCTCAACTTCTATACTCAATGCTCTGATTTATAAAGGCCAGCACACCAAAAGCTTTCTTTACCACCCTATCTACATGAGATTCCACTTTCAGGGAACTGTGCACAGTTATTCCCAGATCCCTCTGTTCACCTGAAAAATTCTTCAATTCCCTACCATTTACCATGTACGTCCTATTTTGATTTGTCCTGCCAAGATGTAGCACATCACACTTATCAGCATTAAATCCAGTCTGCCATTTTCAGCCCACTTTCCAACTGGCAGAGGTACTCTCTGTAGACTTTGAAACTCTAATTCATTACCCGCAACCCCACCTATCTTAGTATCATCTGCATACTTACTAATCCAATTTACCACACCATCATCCAGATCATTGATGTACATGATCTGTACAAACCTGTACGTCTTTGGAGTGTGGGATGAAACCGAAGATCTCAGAGAAACCCCACACAGGCCACGGTGAGAACGTCCAAACTCCATACAATCCCCACAGACTATCTCCGTACAGACAACCATCCAGAGCCAGGATCGAACCTGGGGTTTCTGGTGCTGTAAGCACTGTAAGGCAGCAACTCTACCACTGCACCACCGTGCTGCCCTTTGACAGTTGACACAGATTTCAGATTGCTCCTAGGTTAGCAAATTAGGTGCTGGTTAGCATGCAACAAAAGCTTTTCACTGTACCTCAGTACACATGATAATAAATTAAACTTAAACTAGATCCATCAGATATGCACAAGGTAAAATTCTAAAGAAGTTGCCTTTCAGAGAATAAACAAAAACAAGCGAGTGCATGGTATGAAATCAATATTTGATTCAGTGAGACCAGAAGTTAATAAAAAATCATTTGTTGAGCAAAAGAGAAATGGCATCTGGAAGAAGATTAAACAGGAAGAATATATTACATAGTCAAAATGTTCATGAAAATATCATGAACTGTTCTTGTTGTTGATACTCAACAACGTACCTTACTCAACAACGTACCTCGGTGACTGCCAATCACCACCCCCCCCCCGGACACTTATTATTATTTATTCAAATTGTTTGCTATGTCGCTCTTCCAGGGAGATGCTAAATGCATTTCGTTGTCTCTGTACTGTACACTGACAATGACAATTAAAATTGAATCTGAATCTGAATCTGAATCTGAGTGTAATGCATTAAAAGAGGTCTTTGTTTTTCCTTTGCAAAATCTCAAAACTAGATTAATTTATCAAATTATGTGATGGGAAGCAGGAAAATGTTTCATATAATGAGAGGTAATTGATATTGAATTGGATAGTTTTTGATCTCGAATGTGAGTGAGTGCAGAGTTGCGGGTCGAAGACAAGTTCACCAAGTCCAGACGTGAAAAGAATAACATTTTCCTGAGGAGCAAGAATGATTTGGAAATGTTTAGCACTTTTACCCGGTAGAGCCCAACCACTTCAGCGTGCGTTGCAGTGAAATATACAGTATACTAGTATGTATAGTTGTAAAATTGATCAGATATTAATCCTCACTAAAATACTTTTGTCCTGTTAATATAACATTTACATATTTATATCACTCTTGAATTAAATGCTTGACACTTCCCGATCAATTTTGGAATTTAAGCAAATATTTTATTAATGATTAAATAATTTAAGCAATTGAAGAATAAACAGATGGATCAGGTGGATACACAAGACAGAATGACTCTATTCAAAGCCTTGATCAAAATTCTTGCCTCGACCAGCGTCAATAATAAAAGGTGATTTGATTATTGATTGGTTGTGGGATCCTACTATATACTCCCATATTTACCTATCTAAGCATCAGCCATGTGGTTAAATAATAGGTTACAAAGATTATTGGATAAATGATGGATGGAAAAATCCAGTACATTAATACAATTTATTTTCTTTCTTTACAATGCTGAGATAGGGCTCCAAATGTTAGACTTCACTTTGGGTGTGATATAATTCTTTCTTCTCTATTTTAACTCCCTAATGACATAAATAATAATTGCCCAAATTCCCTCAAATATTTTACTAGAGCACGGAGAAATATGAAAGGCAAAATTAGTAAAATATTTCCCTCAAAATTCTGTGGCAAGAACATTGTTAATAATTTCTCAAATTTCTCTGACAATACTAAAAATCAATGTTTAACCCAAACAGAAGACTGAATGTCACATTTTAACATAGCCACTTTGCTGGAACCTTGTAAAACCATAATGTATAATTCAAGCAATTGGTCAGAATTTTAATGGGCCCTCGGAATTGATGAGAAACAGGGTATCAACATGGCCGCAACTGGACAAGCAGCATTCGAGGGTTAAAAGCTAAGTATTTCAGAAACTTTATATGCCTGCACAAAAAAAAAATCCATTTACTTTGCCTCCAAGCAAAAGGGAATAGTCCTGAAAAGAATGCGTGTTGTCTGTTACAATCCAGTTATCAATTTTTGAAAAATTCATAATGGTCAGAAACAGTTGTTTGAGCACAAGTTGCCACTATAATTTCAAGCAAGTGTCATGTAAAGCACTGAAATCCCATTGTAACCTGTATCATCCAATATAACAGGTTCCAGCCAAGTTTATATGGGAGAAAAGATAGATTATTTTAAAAGGTAAGTATTTTTTTTGTAATGTCAGTGCTTATTGAAAATAATTGATAGGTTTGTGAAATTGAATTATGTGATCTCAATGTAATCATTATCAGGTTCTATTTCATTGTATATCTATATAACCATAACACTTCAAAATTATACTGAAATTACAAATACAAAATCATGAGTTCACCACAAAGATGCAATTGCACAGGTATGAATTTGCATACATAAATTTGAATATTAAGAACAAATTAATGAATTACAATCCAAGTCCAAAAGAGAACGGAATGATCTGCACACCTTCTTGTTATCAGATCAAAGACTTTTTAAGTTCTTAAGCGTGCATGGCAAATCTGACAGGATTTTACACAGTGCCTGAAGGGCTGCATTAAGGTCAGTAAAACAATTTATGCCTGGAACTACCATGACAGCATTAGTAACACATTGTGACCCCTCACCTCAGGTGATAGAGTACACAGGTCAAAATCAACAATACATACTTATGGACGATCATGGCAGTCAGTTATTGATCTGTGGAGAAAAAACTTAGCAAGAAAACATTGCTCTGAATTACAAACATGCATTCTCTCGAGGCTCAGCTTTCTCCCCTGGAAGTGAAAAAAAGCAAGGAGTGAGTTCAGCCAGTGTTTAATATCAAGTGAATGTGGTGTTTAATCAATGCTATTCTGCCTTTGTTCCATGATGTGGAAAGCAGTGTCTATTCATTCAGCAAAGGTTAATGCCAGGGGTCAAGTGATTTCACACTCTCTGTGGGATCCAGAACTCTTCAGCGGTTCAGATGTCCTGGACAATGATGACTCAGTTGGACTGATTTATTACTTCTCCAAATTCTGCCTGCACTGAAGGGCTACCTTATGGTAATGCCTCTGAATATAGGACTGATAAAGATAGAGGTAGTAATTACCCACAATTTTGGGTCATGTCTTTACTTCTCCCACAAGCTCTCCCGCTAGCTAGACTTCAAGCACAAGAGATTTGTGCAAAGCAAATGGTCTTTATGCTACATTCTGTAAACCATCAAGAAAATTGCTATTATATGCAACACCCATTAACATTCCGGAAGTGGTGACGCTGTTAACAGCTGCGGCTCGCCTGCAGTCCGTCTGTCTTTACTTTTTTCCGTTGTTTTTTTTTGTCTTGTTTTGGTTAAGTTTTAGTTTGTTGGGTTGTGTTAAGGGGGGCTGAAACATGTTCTCTGTCTCTCCCTTCGGGGGAATGCGACTTTTTCGTGTCATATTCCCCTTCTCTGCCTCCATCTGCGTTGAGGCCTAATGGCGGAGCTGGCGGCCTCCAGCCTGCGACTGACCCCGAGGCTCCGGAGGCAGAGCCAGCCAGGACTCACCAACGAGAGGCTGGCCGTCTTCGGGGCTGAGGCAGCGGTGGCCCGACTTGCTGGTGCGGCGGCCTGGAGCTGATGCAGTGGGGCTTGGAGCTGAGACTGCGGGACCCAGAGCTGGGGCGGCTGCCCAGAGCTGATGCTAGCTGTTGCTGTGGTGGGCCGTCTCGGAGCGGAGACGGCGTTCCGGCTTTCGGCAGCGGCGACATCACCACGGAGGTCCGCTGGACTGGAGGGCGGCATCTCCGGCCTGGATCGATCGCCTCAGCGCAGAGGGAGAACTAGGAGGGAAGAGGCGGAGACTAAGACTTTGCCTCCATCACAGTGAGGATGTGCTTGGTGAACTCACTGTGGTGGATGTTTAATTTGTGTTTATTGTATGTTTTGTTTTTATTGGTTCTGTGTATGACTGCAGGCAACATAATTTCGTTCAGACCGAAAGGTCTGAATGACTATAAAGGAATTAAATAAATAAATAAATAAAATGACATACACCAGCTAATATTCTTGACTGGGAGGGTTTGTGGGTTTAGTTTTCAAAAACCCAACTCTACACCCAAGATAAATTTTGATTTATGCGACAGAAATACTCTGTGATGAATTAATTTGAAGGTTCCTCAGTGCAACACAATAATTTATAATCTTGATGTCCTTAATACATTGTAAGATGATGAATGGATTAATAAATAATTGATGAGATAAAATAAATTCGGTAAATGTGAAGGGAAACATCCCAATGTAATGAATGAGAGTCTGTTTTGCAGTTTCACTTTCATTTAGTACTGCTGCTTAGATTAGCAAAACATTTTTAATATTATTCTTTTTAATTGTTCTTTCAAGAAAATGCTTGCAGGTATCAGTCATTGATTACTCAGTAGCCCTTTAGAAGCCCTGAAATGCGTGGTAGCTTAGGGGGGGGGGGAGTTGGAATATGTTACCAAAACATTGGTTAAGTTGGTATTTTACCAAAACAAAGGTTAAAAATATATTTCCTTTCAATTTCAAAGTGTTTTGGTCAAAACCATTTGTGCAAAGTAGTGAGTTAGCCATCAGTGCCATGCCCTGCTATTTGGAATTGCTGATGGCGTATGCCTGCATATATTGGTCCCTGATATTTTATTTGGTTAGACCAATTTATATAAATTTCTACAGTACAGCACTAATTGCAAAGATAGTTTCACTGTGATAAAAAATCCAGTGTCTTGTAGAATATGGCAACTGCATTAATGAAGTCCTTAAGGTAGATTGTCCTCTACATCACTTGTGCAGTGTGGATGAACCAATTTTCGTAACAAAAATATTGAAATGAGCCTGACAGGCTTGCTCTATAAGTTCTTCAAACTCCCTGTGTGAGCATGAGTGAAGTGTGAGCTCGTCCAGTAGTGCTCTCACCTCTGCATTCAAGTCCCACTACAATGACTTCATACAAAATTCCAGAGAAGTACTTCAGGACATTGAGAAATGTCGCCTTCAATATTATCTCTTTATCATCATGTCAACGCACACATTATTTGATCATTAGCTTATTAGAGTTTGTCAGAGTTGTACACAAATTGGCTGCTTCACGTTACACATTACTCATTAAAACTATGACTATTCCTCAAAAAATATTTCATTGGCAATAAAGTACTTTGAATGGCTTAGAAAGGATGCAGAAAGTGCTAAATAAATGCAAGTCAGCCTTTCTTTCCACAAGTGGATATTAGTAAAGTCTATCTTCTGTTCTTCAGCATTTGTTGGATACAGAGTGTGTTTTTTAAGCTGGAGTTATTTTGGCACTTGCTTTACATACTACACGTGAAACTATCGACCTGAATGATATATATTACGATTAATCCAGTTCACAAAGTATCTAAAAGTCTGAAAACGACCACTTTGTGTGATTATTTTTCTGAGCTATGTTTTATTGTGGAGAAGGTTCTTGTTCTTAGAGTTTACCAGCTATTAGGATGGACCAGAATTTGTTCAGAAAAGTAGCAGACTTTAAATTCAAGCTGTGTTCTTCCATTGCATTAGCCTAAATAGTTGTATTTGTAAATAAACTTGATTAATCATTGTAGGATGCCATGCCTCTAGTTTGTAATAGCTCTGCCTGAGTTTGTATTGGGGTATACTTTGCATTTTGGCTTAAGCCACAATCACAGAGCCACAGTTGAGATCATTCGACAGACTTCAATCTGCACAATGATAAAGAAAGTAAGCACATTTCAAATCAAAGAAAAATTATTACTAGGCTATTAATAAACTACGTGAAATAACTAAAAACTATTACAATTATGCTTGTAAATAATTAATTAAATAAAATGTATTTAGCAAATTTATCTGGAAACATTTCATCATAATATGTGGTAGACATTCTGAAAATTGGATTAAAATGACTTTTAATAAGCTTAGTTAATATAAATGAAAACTGCATGTATTTTAAAATAAACTGATTGAAATATCCAGGATTTTTAGAGAAATTCATTTATCTCTTTGAAATCTTTGTATTGTGAACCAATCTATCCCAGCTGGGTGTTTCTTATTAATATCTGTCCTTTGGGATATCTCACCCGTAAATCAGTTATTCCTGAGCTAACACAGAGGAGGGGGAGGGGTATTTCTCAATCTAATCCCGCACATTTGTAAGGATGATCATGATATAAATGGCAGAAACACGAGCCAGGCAGCATTTAGTGCCTCTAGCCTCTGTTTATTCTTTACCTAGGAGCAATATATGACAAAAAACGACTCTACTTTTAGCTCAATCTGCCTTGCCTTGTCAAAGATGAGAGAAGATGTTTATTTTATAAAATATCACCCTCTTTTGTTTAAACTAACACTAAAAGAGCTTGTGTTGACCACAGATTCAAATGTGCTGTTTTGCATCCCCAGTGAATTCCATGGCCAAGTCATAAGTCTTTGCAAAATCCAATTTGAGCACATAACTTTGTATGGCTGTGTGAGTCATGATTTTGCCACAAGCTCAGAACTTTATTTGAATTGGAAAAAGTTGCCCTAAATACAAATTTGCAACATATGTGGAGATTGGCTGCAAAAATCCCAATAGAGATACAATCTATTCAGCTGAGTTAATGAGATGAATATTATTCCTTGCCAAAATGTTTACACTCTACAAAGTTTCTAGAACAGAGACGAGTTACTACATAGAACTCTTTCCAGTTGCAGACGACTCCTTTAGGGGACGCTTTTCACATTTCAAATGACCTATTTTGAATCAGAGTAGGGAAGAGTGCAAATGTCAAAGTATTAATGGAGGGTTACACAGAAAAGCTGGAGAAACTCAGCGGGTGCAGCAGCATCTATGGAGCGAAGGAAATAGGCAACGTTTCGGGCCGAAACCCTTCTTCAGTCTGAAGAAGGGTTTCGGCCCGAAACGTTGCCTATTTCCTTCGCTCCATAGATGCTGCTGCACCCGCTGAGTTTCTCCAGCTTTTCTGTGTAACCTTCGATTCTCCAGCATCTGCAGTTCCCTCTTTAACAAAGTATTAATGGAGTTCCCTAGCTTTCGAAAAGACTAGGATCAAATCTGCTAAAATTCAGTGAAATCTTAGAACGTAATCTTGCTCCTTTTTATACAAGAATGATTTTCCTGTAAAATAACATCATGAAAGATCGCATTTTGATATACTCTGGAGACGTCGTGCATTATATAATTTGATTCATATATTGAGTCAGCTTGGAACCAGATTTTTGCACGGGTTTCATGGAGTTATGATGCAACCATAATCAGCCATAATGTGATCAGCCATGATCACAATGAATGGTGGTGCTGGCACGAAGGGCCGAATGGCCTCCTCCTGCACCTGTTTTCTATGTTTCTATGTTAGAAACATAGAAACATAGAAATTAGGTGCAGGAGTAGGCCATTCAGCCCTTCGAGCCTGCACCGCCATTCAATATGATCATGGCTGATCATCCTACTCAGTATCCCGTACCTGTCTTCTCTCCGTACCCCCTGATCCCCTTAGCCACAAGGGCCACATCTAACTCCCTCTTAAATCTCTTAATCCCTCTTAACTCCCTCATGTTTCTATGTAACTCCCAATAAGTCAAGGATAAGACAGACTCTTCACCCCGGTAATATTATATTCTAATCTTGCAGCAAATATAGCTGTAACTAACAATGGCAACATTGCTTATGTATGTATAATCCTTAAACTTTACGCAAAGGACCAAATTAATACGAACAAATGCCATTACACCAGCCTATTCCAAGAGATCAGAGAAATGGTAGGGGCACTATTTATCAGGAGAACCTCACCAAAACCTGCAATAATAATGAGTATCTTGTTCAATTGATGCCTAGCATAAATATTTAGAGGCCCTCGCAGCTCTAGCCTGATCATTGTCCAGATCGTGCAGCATATAGGAATCAACTAACTGGGACCAGGTAAGCTTCTTCTAGTTGCCCAAGTTTCCTCTCGCATCCCAAAGATATACAGGTTGGTGCATCAATAAGCCACTGTAAATTACCCCCAATGTGTAGGCAAATGATTGTATCTGGGGGAAATTTCTGTTGTGATGTAAACGCGTGCCTCCAAATTTACAATTGCATATTGACTACGTTTCTGCACCAGCTTGGTGGATCAACATTGACTAGCAACTGTACAAAGTGTTGACTGGAGCAGCACTGGTCCATTGGGTTACCTTGGTTTTCATCACTTCATCCTAGTTCCCTTCTCATTCAAATTGCATCCTGACCATACCTGACGCTAAATCTGAATTGCTATTGGGTCCAAATCTGGAATTCCCTCTCTAATAGAACTCCAGGAATACATTTATCATGGGGACTTCAGGAATTCATCAAAATGGTCCAGCACTACCTTCTGTGGGACAATTGGGATTGGGCAGGGACAGTATCCTGTGGATAAATAGGAAATACCAGTTGGGAGTTTGGGTCACCCTAGCACCTCAGACGCAATTGTAGTGGGAAAGTGAAGGGGGCTGTATTTGAGGGACTCAGCAATCCATGAAGGGGAGTTCTATAGAAATGTAGTCAAAGGAATGAATTCGACAGAGCTGCGATGGTTTGCCCATCGCGGAACCAGGAACCCACGTGGAGTGGTCCGACGCTCGTCTCCTGCTCGATCCCAAAAAACGGGAACCTGGGAGGAGGGTGGAGGGAGTTAGTGATGGCGACAAAGGGCCAATTTCAAGATGGCGGCAGATGGAGGAGAGGATCAGTGCTGCCATGACAACGGGCCTTTAAGGCCTAGATCAGAGTGAACTCTTAATAACTTTGAAACTTCGTTGGCACCAGAAACTGGTGACTCTTTGCGTACCATCTCGGCGAAGTACCATTACACCACAAACGTTGCACTTTTTTCCATCTATGATTGTGCTTATCTATGGTATCATTGTACTGGATTGTATGCAAAACAAAGATTGTCACTGTGCTTAGGAACAGAGGCACCTGTGACAATAAAGGATCATCATCATCATCTTCACCTTCAAATTAGAAATTGAAGGAGGACTAGAAAATGTCGTCAACTTGACTTTGGTGCGCTTTCAACTCACCGAATTGTCCTATGACAACAAAGGCAAAGCAACAAGAAATGCGTCCGGATGGCATGAACATTGAATTCTCCCGGTTTTGTTAGCCCTTGCTGTCTCCTCCCCTTCCTTAACCCTCAAGTTGTCTCCTCCCATCCCCCCGCCCTCGGGCTCCTCCTCCTCCCTTTTTCCTTCCTTCTCCCCCCCACCCCCCATCAGTCTGAATAAGGGTTTTGGCCCCAAACGTTGCCTATTTCCTTCGCTCCATAGATGCTGCTGCACCCGCTGAGTTTTTCCAGCATTTTTGTGTACCTTCGATCTTCCAGCATTTGCAGTTCCTTCTTGAACAGGATTCAAAAGGGTGTGGATTCTAATTTCTTTCTTATCCAGAGATCTTCCTCAGTAGGATCCAGTACTACTCTTCCTACTGGGAAGGGTTTCGGCCCGAAACGTCACCTATTTCCTTCACTCCATAGATGCTGCTGCACCCGCTGAGTTTCCCCAGCATTTTTGTGTACCTTCGATTTTCCAGCATCTGCAGTTCCTTCTTGAACACTACTCTTCCTACTGTTCATTTCCATCTCCAAACATATCAAGATAAATGTAATTGTATGTAAAACAGTGGGGGAGAATGGGCTACGTGGATGAAAGTGTTTTGAAGTTTAACTTGAAAAATGGAATGCGTGATAGATTGTCATATCTTTACAAAGAGGATTTAGGAATGGGTTAAGGAGAATATTTCACACAAATGTAACAAATGGGGGGGGGGGGGGGGGGGGGGGGGGGTGTGAATGCAGAGCAGCACCAAAACTGCTTGAAGGGTTGAGAAGTCTTATTATTACTGTTGTCAAGACCGAGTTCATTAAGCAAATTATCTCAGTTCTGATGGACTAACAGAACAGCCACTCTATTGTGGCAGGGCTAAAACTATTTATGTGTACCCAGCATGAGGCTCTTGGGATGGTTTAAGTTGCCAAGCTTACTGGAAAAATCCCCAAATGAGGAAAAGGTTAGAGGCTCCACGCGTTCAAATCCTGTGAATACTCAATAAAACATACGCAGTTCATCTGGATCTTAGACAAGAGACTGCAGTGTGGGCTGCAGTGCGTGGGCATGAATCCCAGATAAAATGGAAGAAAATCAGTCTTTGCAGTTAATTAATACAATTATTCCACCATTGCCGATGAAGCATTCAGCTGCCAGGGCCCCAAGATACAATATTCCACTCTTAAACTTCCCTGTCTCTCAACATTGTATCTGTTCCTTGAAACCTGCCTTTTTGGCTTAGACATCTGATCTAACACTTCTCTGCTCTTGTATTCAATGCCCCGACTGAAACAGGACAATATCCCACATGCCTTCTTATCCCCATTGTCTACTTGTGTTGCCATCTTCAAGGATCTTTGGCCTTACATACCAAGGTCCCTCTGTTGCTCAATGCCATCAGTACCTTAGCATTCCTCAGTACCTTGCCATGTATGGCATATGTCCCAGCCACATTACTATCCCCAAATTGCATCACCTCACATTCATCAGAATTAAATTCCATCTGCCAATTCTCAACCTATTTCACCAACACATCTAAAACACATTTGAATGGGCACTTCGGGTGGATAGGAGTAATGGGATAGGAGTCTAATGGAGGCAAATGAAATCAGTGTAGATAGGCATTGGTGTCAGCATGGCAAGATGGGCCGAACGTCTTGTTTTCTCTACACCTCTATGATTCTATGACATCAATATCATAGAAACATAGAAGCATAGAAAATAGGTGCAGGAATAGGCCATTCGGCCCTTCGAACCTGCACCGCCATGCATGGCTGATCATCCAACTTAGTATCCTGTACCTGCCTTCTCTCCATACCCCCTGATCCCTTTAGCCACAAGGGCCACATCTAACTCCCTCTTAAATATAGCCAATGAACTGGCCTCAACTACCTTCTGTGCCAGAGAATTCCAGAGATTCATCACTCTCTGTGTAAAAAATGTTTTTCTCATCTCAGTCCTAAAAGATTTCCCTTTTATCCTTAAACTGTGACCCCTTGTTCTGGACTTCCCCAACATCGGGAACAATCTTCCTGCATCTAGCCTGTCCAACCCCTTAAGAATTTTGTAAGTTTCAATAAGACCCCCCCTCAATCATCTAAATTCGAGCGAGTACAAGCTGAGTCTATCCAGGCTTTATTCATATGAAAGTCCTGACATCCCAGGAATCAGTCGGGTGAACCTTCTCTGTACTCCCTCTATTGCAAGAATGTCTTTCCTCAGATCATCCTCTAGCCTAAGACTACACTCAAAACTGTCAATAACTCTCCCAATCTTTGTGTGATCCGTAAACCCACAGGTTATGTCTCTTACATCCAAATCAAGTGTATTACAAGGGTCCCAGCACTAATCTCTATGGAACATCGCAAGTCACCAGCATCCAAACACCAATACAGCCCCCTCCCTTGGTTCCTGACAATGCACAATGCATAAAGTATCAGTAAATTCATTCACACTGGGTGACCCTTTCTTGGTGCAGTCCACTCTTGCAAAAAAAAGGCCTTCTGAATTAGCATGTAGCCTGTCACATGGACCCTTGGGGTGGACTTGTCCAAAGGTTCCAGTAGATGGAAGTCACTTTGTTTACCCCCCAACATGAGTGACTACACACTCGCCACTACCAACCACCACAATATAATCTCGATTCCCCTAACCAAACCCGGTTTCATCCTCGGCAGCTAATCGTAAGACCACTGATGATCCAATTCTGGTCCTTTCACCATCCCTGCCCTTTTTATAGACTTCTTTCCAATAAACCATCACAACCCCTGCGTGACCTGCAATGAGTAACCCGCTTGACTCCCTCTCGATATCACCGTCGATATTTCTCGTTTCCCTTTCCCCAGTCTGAAGAAGGGTCTCGACACAAAACATCACCTATTCCTTTTCTCCAGAGATGCTGCCTGACCCGCTGAGTTACTTGAGCTATTCTGAGTTACTTCAGCTATAAATGTGAGGTTATCCATTTTGGTGGCAAAAACAGGAAAGGAGACTATTATCTAAATGGTGGCCGATTGGGATAGGGGGAGGTGCAGCGAGACCTGGGTGTCATGGTACACCAGTCATTGAAGGTAGGCATGCAGGTGCAGCAGGCAGTAAAGAAAGCGAATGGTATGTTAGCTTTCATTGCAAAAGGATTTCAGTATAGGAGTAGGGAGGTTCTACTGCAGTTGTACAGAGTCTTGGTGAGACCACACCTGGAGTATTGCGTACAGTTTTGGTCTCCAAATCTGAGGAAGGACATTATTGCCATAGAGAGAGTGCAGAGACGGTTCACCAGACTGATTCCTGGGATGTCAGGACTGTCTTATGAAGAAAGACTGGATAGACTTGGTTTATACTCTCTAGAATTTAGGAGATTGAGAGGGGATCTTATAGAAACTTACAAAATTCTTAAGGGGTTGGACAGGCTAGATGCAGGAAGATTGCTCCCGATGTTGGGGAAGTCCAGGACAAGGGGTCACAGCTTAAGGATAAGGGGGAAATCCTTTAAAACCGAGATGAGAAGAACTTTTTTCACACAGAGAGTGGTGAATCTCTGGAAACTCTCTGCCACAGAGGGTAGGTGAGGCCAGTTCATTGGCTATATTTAAGAGGGAGTTAGATGTGGCCCTTGTGGCTTAGGGGATCAGGGGGTATGGAGAGAAGGCAGGTACGGGATACTGAGTTGGATGATCAGCCATGATCATATGGAATGGCGGTGCAGGCTCGAAGGGCCGAATGGCCTACTCATGCACCTAATTTCTATGTTTCTATGTTTCTATTTGTGTCTATCTTTGACGTCCTCGGCTAGTTTGGCTATGGTGAGTGAAAGGGGATAGCTCTTTACGCAAGTTAAACAATCAAAGCCTGTTCTATTGCAGGTTATACCTTGTCCACTATACCTCGCTGGGTTAGCATAACTTTCTAGATTTGTTTGGTCACAAACTGTGCAAAGTGAGAATGTGTCACATAATAGTAATGTATGCAATCCCTCCGTCAATCACAGCGGTAAGCTACTGCAATTAATTTTACACACCGCCATTCTTCAGTCACTACATTTCACAGGAGAAATGATTAGTTTGCATTCTATAACCATTCATCAATACCTTTATCTTGCTGGTGAAATAAATCTCTTTCTGTAGTTTCAGTCATGAATTTGTTTGTTGTAATTTGCAGAATCTCTTCAAGCAAGCATTGTTTATTCAGTAAATTGCCTACGCTCCTGCACAGTCTGAACTGGCTATTGGCTGCAAGTCCAACACTACCTTGAAATTAAAAAAAGACACAATCTGCTAGACTAAATGAGCGGGCCAGGCTGCACCTCTGGATAACATGAACTGGTGACGTTTCGGGCCGGGTTCCTTTTTCAAACTGATCGTGGTGGGGGCGGGAGGTGGAAGAAAGCTGGAAGAGGGGAAGGGCAGGAGAAAGCCTGGCAAGTGATAGTAGATACAGATGAGGAGGATGGTATGGAGAGAAGGCAGGTACGGGATACTGAGTTGGATGATCAGCCATGATCATACTGAATGGCCGTGCAGGCTCGAAGGGCCAAATGGCCTACTCCTGCACCTAATTTCTATGTTTCTATGTTATAGGCACATGGTTGGATAAAGGGCGGTGGGACAAAAAGTGTGAGATAAGAATAAAAGAGTTGTGAATTTAAAAGCCAAAGAAAGGATGTAGGTGAAAGGGAATTTGGGTAGGGTGAGGCACAAAGAAGAGAGGAGGTTAAAGGGGAGGGGGCACGGAGAATGAGGAGAGGAGGAGTTTAGGTTAGTTTCCTAAAATTGGAGAATTCAATGTTCATAATATTGGGTTGTAAGCTATCTAAGCAGAATATGAGGTGTGATTTGCATCATATTGGCATGTGATCTCACTCTGACAATGGAGAAGGCCCAGGACACAAAGGTCAATATGGGAATGGTTGGCAATGGGGCAATCCAGTCGGCATTGGTCCTACAGTGGAGATATTGCATAGTGCTCCTCCCTTGCTTCTGAAATGTAACATGTTCAAATCTCACTCCAGACAATTGAGTACAAATTGTAGACTGGCAATTCAGTGCAGTGCTTTGCTGGGAAAACATTGTTCAGTTAGAAAGTTGAATTTAGATTCCATCAGTCCACTTAGCTGGATGTGAAAGAGCTCATGAAATTAACTATGGGCTGACAGTTGTTCGGCACGGACTTGTAGGGCCGAGATGGCCTGTTTCCGTGCTGTAATTGTTATATGGTTATATGGTTATAGAGATGTTCTCTTTGTCAATAATGATCCTTCAATAAACAGCATGAACTACAGGCTATTTACTTTTACGTTATAATTCAGGATACTTCTCTGTTTAAATTAACATATGTGTTTTGAACTGCAAAATTGTAATTGTACTTCAAAAGTATTTGATTGGTTGCGACATGCTTTGATAATAAGATTGTGAAAGGCACCAAAAATATACTTAATTTTATATGCTTAAAATAAATTGATTATATTTTTATATTGTCTGCATTATTTAAATCAATGTCAACTATTTTTCAAAATGGTTCTGATTTGATTTTGCCAATGATCCAAAAATCTGCTCAATTCCCTGTGCCAGACACGTGTATTTAACAAAAGCAAAAACTGCTTGGATTTATAGAGATCATTAAACACATTGGAAAATACCACTCTATCTACTTGCTGTTGTTTTCAGAGAGCTAGGGGCTTGGAACCCAAGATCTATCTGTGCATCAGTGTTATTTAGGATTTAACTGTTTAATTTCCCCTTCCATTTGTCCTTCCAAAGTCTAACTCCTCACATGTGCCTGGATCAATCTTCATCTGACTTTCCTCTACCCATATCTGTAACTGATCAATATCCTACTATAACCTTTGACAGCCTCCTTTACTGAACACCAGTTGGACCACTGGCAACTAAACCAGTTTTTATGTCGGCCACAAATTCACAAACCAATCCATTTACATTTCGGACCAAGTCATTTATATATACTGTATTGCAAACAACAGATATCCCAGCACAGATCCTTGTAGATCAGAGACTTCCGGCCACACCTCCATCCTTCCATTTCTGCCACTTGCGTGCATAAACTAGTTATGAATACGAATTACCAAACATTCTCAATCCCATGCATTTTAATCTACTGGATTACATGGACCAGACATTAATCTACAGGATTAGACTGGATGAGGGACCTTGTCAAATGCTTTAATCAAACCCATGTAAGTAACATCCACTGCCTGGCCCTCATCAATTACCTTTGTCACCTCCTTAACAAACTCAATCAAGTTTGCAAGACATAAAGAGAAAAGGGACTGCAGGTGGAAGAAAACAATGCCAAGCGGGACAAGCAGCATCTTTGCTTTTCAAGTCAGGACCATTCTTCAGACTTTGTCGAAGAGAGAACTTCCTCAAAGCAGGCATATCTTGAGGAGATATTGCCGTGGATCAGTAAAATGGAGAAACAAGAAAACACTGATTCAGATTTACAGAAAAAAACACAGTGTTGGAGTAACTCATCAAGTCAGGTAGCACCTCTGGGGGACACAGATTGGTGACATTTCAGTTGTGACCCTTCTTCAAATTGTAAGACATAACATGCCCTCAAAAAAGTCATGCTGACTATCCCAATTTTAGCCCATTCTCTTACAAATGCAAGTAAATTATATCCCAAAGAATATTTTCCAGTGAAATAGGTCATAAGGTCATAAGTGATAGGAGTAGAATTAGGCCATTTGGCCCATCATCTACTCCCGTCATTAAATCATGGCTGATCTATCTCTCCCTCCTAACCCCATTCTCCTGCCTTTTCCCCATAAGCTCTGACACCTGTACTAATCAAAAATCTATCTCTGCCTTAAAAATGTCCATTGACTTGGCCTCTACTGCCTTCTGTGGCAAATAATTCCACAGATTCACCACCCTCTGAATATTTTCTTTTTCATCTCCTTTCTAAAAGAACGTCCTTTAATTCTAAGGCTATTCCCTCTAGTCCCAGACTCTCCCACTAGTGGAAACATCCTCTCCACATTCACTCTATCCGAGCCTTTCATTATTGTGTATGTTTCACTGAGGTCCCCCCTCATTCTTCTAAACTCCAGCGAGTACTGGTCCAGTGCTGACAAATGCTCATCTTGGGTTAACCTGCTAATCCCTGGAATCATTCTTGTAAACCTCCTCTGGACCCTCTCCAGAGCCAGCACATCCTTCCTCAGATATAGTGCCCTAAATTGCTCACAATATTCCAAATGCAGCCTTACCAGCACCGTATAGAGCCACAGCATTACATGTAAGAAATGTTAGATTAAGGCCTGGTGCATGCCTGTGGGGTCATGGACCAAGGATAAATAGGAGGAGGTGTCTGAGAGTTGACGCCTGGCATGAGTTTGGTAGAGGTCAGCGCACCAGACTACCACGGCACCTCCCTTGTCAGCGGATTGGATCAAGTTGGAGTTGCTGCAGAGTGAGCGGAGGGCTGTACGTTCAGGAGGGGAGAGGTGAAAGTAGGTAAGGAATGTAAAAAACTTAAGGCGGTTGATGTCCCGCTGGCAGTTGGAAATGAAAAGGTCCAAAGAAGGTTGAGGGCCATCGGGGAGGTCCATGCAGAGGGTCCAGCATTTTGTGCCTAAACTCAGTATTACATCCCTCTTTTAGTAGACAAGCCCTCTTGAATCAGCGTCTCTAGAGAGAAGGAATGGGTAATGTTTTGGGTCGAGACCCTTCCTCAGACTGAGGGTCAGGGGAGAGGAAATAGAGATATGTAAGAGCAAGGTGTGAAAACACACATCTAAGGGGATGACGATCAAAGAAAATGTAGAATGGTTCATTGTTAGCTGAGGGGAAGGTGACAACGAGGTATATAATCAGTAAAATTTAATCAGGAGGACATTGCTTAGAAAAATGCAGATAGACATTATTATAATATTACAATGATAATAGAATTATTATAATATTGCGATTATTATTTAACGTCATATTTATAAAACACCTTGGGAATGTAAAATATTTGTCACCATGTTGCATCGTCCAGATGCACTCAAAAGTAATTGACATATGTTTGGACATTATTAAACTGTAAATGGCAATGCCAGACAACAATCCATCTTAACAGCAGCGAAGAGCCACACCATTTGTTTCTTTACGTAATGGTAGCGGTTGTTGCAATGATCACAAGTTTATACCACAAGGGGACGCCACACGATGGCTGTCTCGCCAATGGGCTGTCTTCATCTTTTTCATTCTTTTAGTTTTTAGTTTGTCGTAAAATGTATGTTTTAGCTTATCTTTAGTTTTTGTATTTGTGGGGGGTTGTTCGGGTGGGGGGGGGGAACTTTTTTAATCTCTTTCCTCGACAGAGATATGACTTTTTCTGTGTGGTATCTCCCTCCGCACTGCGGCCTAATATCGTGGAGTTGACGGACTCTTATTTGGGACTTCTAGAGCTCCAAAACTGCGGGGCCTGCGGACTTTAAAATTTTGGAGCGGGCGATCCCTTTGGTGCTTCAACCTGTGGGAGCGGCCGACTTTAACATCATGGAGCTCGCAATTTCGGGAACTCCAAGCCGCAGGAGTTTCGAGCGTCCCGGTGCGGGAGCTTAGATTGCCCCGACGTGAGAGCTCGATCGCCAGCTGCGGATGGTTCGACTGCGGATGGATGGTGGAAAGGAGGAAAGAAGATAAGACTTTATTGCCTTCCATTACAATGGGGAATGTGGAGGAGCCGCTGTGGTAGATGTTTATGTCAAACTTTTATGTAGTTGTGTGTCTTGTTGCTTTTTTGGTATGACTGTAAGGCTAACCAAATTCCTCGTATGATGCAAAATATACTTGGCTAATGAATTACGATTATGATGATTATGAATATGAAATTTAGTTTGGTTTAGAGATACAGCATGGAATCAGGCACTTTGGCCCAATGAGTACATGTCAACCATCGATCACCCTTTTACACTAGTTCTATGTTATCCTACTGTACATGATCATATTGAATGGCGGTGCATGCTCGAAGGACCGAATGGCCTACTCCTGCACCTATTTTCTATGTTTCTATGTTTCTATCCACCACCCACATATTTGGGACAATTTACAGACACCAGTTAACCTAGGAAGCCGCTCGTCTTTGGAAAGTAGGAGGAAATTGCAGCACTCGGAGGAAACTCATGCGATCACAGGAAGAACATGCAAACTCCACACAAACAGTGTCCCGAAGCCAGAATCTAATCTGAGTCTCTGGTGCTTTGAGGCAGCAGTTCTACCAACAGCACCATTGTGCTGATTTCCTTCAAATAGCACCATGAGTCCCTTGCCATCAAACCAAAGAGGGCAGGCTTCATTATATTGTATTTGGCAGCACAGCACCCAATCAAAAGGGTAAATTATGCCCTCAAATTCTGGTGCTAGGTGTGAACTGTAAATTTTATGCTGTAATGATGTTAGAAACAGAACACGGTGATCGGTGTAAATAATTGGCTATTCTTAAACTCAGACGTCTTGGCTCAGACACAATTTTATTCTTGTAATCGCAAGCTTTCCCTAAGCCACCATCGCAGCATTCACTTTTGCCAAACACTATTTGAAAGGTAACCTACTGATATCAATCATTTGCAGAATTACAGGAAGATACACAGATTTCATTTCAAGCTCATTTCCATGCCTAAAATAATCTCTCCTCAATGTAAATGAGGGGAAGGCGCTATTAGTTGGATCATCCCATTGTCAATCGTTTAATCTTCCTGATCAATCAAATGTCAGTTCCACCTCGATATCATTTGTAAAGTGTTTAGGAATTCTAACAATGGCAGGGGTATGAAATTGGAGTTGAAAGAGCAATAATGCCCTGTGTTATTAACAGATACTTTACCCCAAAGACATACAGGTGTGTAGGTTAATTAGCTTGGTAAATGTAAAAATTGTCCCTAGTGGATATAGAATGGTGTTAATGTGCGGGCATCGCTGGTTGGCACAGATCCGGTGCTGTATCTCTAAACTGAACTATACTAAAGTACACTGGCTGCTGAAAATTAATGGTATAAAATGGCCTTGAACACCGTCACAAAGGATTCAATCATCTTGACTGTTGACATAAAGACTCCTTTCACCAGCGACCACAGAAAATTATGCATAGTTATTGCTGACAGTGAGTAAACCAGTAGCAAACCACATTTAATCCTGACACTAACATCAGCGTGGTATTGACAAAAATTACGTCCTTGGTGAATGCATTTCTGAAACTAAGTTCACAGGATCGAATTTCAGTTTCGTCATAGAGAATTTTGATGCAGAATGCAAGAATTGAGTATCGAGAACTCTCCTGAAACCCCCAACTAAAACCCCATAGAAAATCATAGCATAAAAGGCTGTTAATTTGCTGAATGCAATTGCGTGCTCCTAAAAAGAAACTTGGCAGGATGTCAAAAGGCAGTTCAATGATGCTAAGACAAGTGGCGGGGAGCAGGCCTTATTCAATAGGCTCACAATACTGCTGGAGGTGGACCACCCAGTGGCCAATAGGTCCCTAGAGGAGGTTCCATAGACTAAAGATATTCCTATGGATATTTAATAATATATCTCAAAATATACAGTTTTAATCTTGGGTAAAGTAAGTATGAGGAGTGAATTTCTATTTTATGTCCGAGATATACTGCCTAGAGAAAAAGTGGCAAGGAAAAGTAACCACAAAATGCCATCCACATTTTATAGAGTACCGTTTCATTACCTTTAGCAGGCCCTCATGATTGAGGATCTTGCTTTCACTCAACTATTGTGAGTGCTGAGGTAACTAAAGGGGCTGTCCCACTGTACGAGTTCATTCAAGAGCGCTCCCGAGTTAAAAAAAAAACAAACTCGTGGTAAGTACGTAGAATGTACGTAGCGGGTACGTCAGAGCTCGGGACGTCTCTTAGCGGCTCGTAACACTAATGGCAGGTGCTCAGGAAACGCAGTAGCTCATGAAGACTCGTGAAGATTTTTTAACATGTTGAAAAATGTCCATGAGAGCCCCGAGTACCTACGATTCAAGATTCAAGATGACCAAGATTCTCCGAGTTGTCATAGAAACATAGAAACCCCTTGAGGTCCAAACGAAATGCCGTTTCTGCAGCCATACATTACTGATCAATAGACTCAGTATCCACAACATAATTTACTCCATACCCATCACATCGCTTTAGCCACAAGGCCACAAAAAACTCCCTCTTCCACTATAGCCAATGAACCCCCCTCCCCCCCCCCCGTGTCAGAGAAGTCAAAGCCCCCGGCTGGCGACTCGGGAGATTGTTGAATTAGCCATTCCCACGCCGGGTGATGCGAGGTCGCACACCGGGTCTTGGTGTTAGAGAGCCCCCGGCGTGCGCTCGCAGGTCCCACGCAGCCATTACTTTGTTAGATGGTGTGGTGATGTCAGGCCCCGCTCCCGGAGCTCTTCAACAGAAGGGTCAACTCGGTCGGGGAAGTCGCCGTTGTGCGAGAGCCATGGAAAAGCGTTCTCCCTTCCAGGGACCCGTGGGCTCCCGGTGCCGCCGTCTGTGCAGACCCGCACTTGTGATTTAATCCGAATCACATCTACTCATGGCCTTATGCAGCAGCAGCAGCAGCTGCAGGGTTTACCACCGCTCCACCCGCTCCGGACTCGGCCAGCTCCGCGACGGGACGGTGAGTCGTGTGGCTATCCAGTCAGCCCCCGGTCTATCCTGTTGGATTACAATCCTCGTTCCAGCTACCAACGACAATGGGAGACCCGACAGAAAAGGTCGGGTTTCCACTGAAGGGATTATTTAAAATTTACCCCCTCCAATCCCACGGTAGCCCCCAGGATGGTTCACGACAACCCCAACAAAAAAAACAAAAACTGAAAAACATAGACAAAAAATAATAAAAACGCGGACGGTCTGAAGAGGCCGCTGCTGACGAGAGTCGCGCCGCCTATGAGCAGCTATTACCGTAATTCTGCCGAGTTGCGAATAGAAACATAGAAAATAGAAAATAGGAGTCAATGGTAGGCCATTTGGTTTGTCATGGTCTGATCATCCAACTCAGTATCCTGTACCTGCCTTCCGGTCTTGGATACCCCCTGATCCCTTTAGCCACAAGGGCCACATCTAACTCCCTCTTAAATATAGCCAATGAACTGGCCTCAAACCACCCTCTGTGGCCGAGAATTCCAGAGAATCAGGGGAGACTCGAGAGAACTCTTGAATTAGCTCGTACAGTGGGACAGCCCCTTAACGATTCTTTTACTGAAGGGCCAAAAGGTGGTGAACAGGGCACTCAGGTAGGTACTTTGTTAGATGGTGTGTGCTCCTCATCACTTAATACCGCAGACCCCATCAACAGAAGGGTCACATCATGGTCCTGGGAAAACCTGCTGTGCTCAATCCATGGAGTTTGCGTTTGACTTTACAGTCCTTCAATTCTTGCTGAGGTTCTGTGCTGCAACTTGTGATTTAATATAGCTCCATCTACTCATGGCATTATGCATGGCCTACTGCAGGGTTTACTTCAGTTTCATTTAGTTCATTATCACATGTACAGAGTACGGTGAAAAGCTTTTTGTTGTGTGCTATCCAGTCAGCGACAAGACTATACATGATTACAATCCAGCCGTCCAGTGTACAGATACATGATCAATGGAATAACGTTTAGTGCAAGATAAGGTCCACTAAAGGCTGATTAAAGATAATTTGAAGGTTTCAATGAGGTAGATGGTAGCTCTCAGGATGGTTCACGATGACAGCTGGGAAGAAACTGTCCCTGAATCTGTAGGTATACATTTTCTGCACCTCTTGTCTGATGGGAGAGGGTAGAAGAGGGAGTGCTGGTGTGAGACTTATCCTTGATTATGCTGCTGGCCTTGCCAAGGCAGCGTGAAGTGTAAATGGAGTCAATGGAAGGGAGGTTGGTTTGTGTGATGGTCTGGGCTGCATCCACTATTTTCTCTGCAATTTCTTCCGGTCTTGGATGGAGCTGTTCCCAAATTATGCTGTAATAATAATCTTATTTAATAATAATCCTATTTATATAGCACATTTTCAGTCAACTTGCATTGACCCCAAAGTGCTTCACATAATTACATTACATTTACACACAGGCAAAGGTGGGTGAAGTGTCTTGCCCCAAGGACACTACGACAGCATGCACTCCAAGCGGGATTCGAACCGGCTACCTTCCGGTCGCCAGCCGAACACTTAGCCCATGTGATGCATCGTGATAAAATGCTTTGTACGGCGCATCTGTAGAAGCTGGTGAGAGTTGATGGGGACATGTCAAACTTCGTTAGCCTTGGTTGGAAGTAGAGGCGTTGGTGTGCTTTCTTGGCCATTGTTTTGATATGGCTAGTCCGGAACAAGTTGCCGGTGATATTCACGCTGAGGAACTTGAAGTTTACAACCATCTCAAGTTCAGTGACGTCAGGGTATGTGTAATGGTTCACTTCCTGAAGTCGGTCACTATCTCCTTTCTCTTGTTGACATTGAGGGAATGGTTGGTGACTTGATACAGGGTTACAAGGTTCTCCATCTCCTTCCTGTACTCTGTCTCATCATTATTTAATATCCGACCCACTACAGTGACGTGGTCCACGATTTTATAAATTGAGCTTGACTGCACAGTCGTGAGTGTATAAGGAATAGAGAAGGGTGTTGAGAATGCATCCTTGTGGAGCATCAGCATGGAGGATTATCGTAGAGGATGATTTGTCACCTGTCCTCACTGATAGTGGCCGTGGAATCAGTAGATGCTTCAAGTATATACAGACCTGGTTCAGTTGGATAATAATACCCTGACTCTACAAATTCCCTCTGGAATGTAACTCCGGACTGTCAAAGCTGCCACCGCCAGACATAAAAACAGTTTTTATCCACGAGTAGTTGCTCTACTCAACAGCCAAAAATCTGTAGCCTCCCTTTGATCTGGTATTTTGTTGGTTCACATGCTTGATCAACGGTGTTTTATCATTAATGTTTTATTATTATTAATGTTTAGTGTTTTCTGAGTCATTCGTAAATGTCACTGTACATCATGTTGTTACTTGTGGGCAGAGCACCAATGCAAATTCCTTGTATGTGAATACTTGGCCAATAAAACTTACTTACTTATAATTATCTGACAGCAACACAGACAGTAATGACCCCCTGCTTAGTGATTTTCCTTTATCAGTTACTTGGTTTTCCCTTGTCGGTTAATAGTTCAGTTACTGGACTAACAAACTGAGTGCTGAACCATTGATCTTGCTATGAAATCCCAACAAGGAAATGAAGGAAAATAAAATAATTATATAAAATTGGAATTAAAACAAAATTAATGCCAATAAAAAGAACCATGAAACTACTGTTATAAAAAACTTTCTGTTTTACTAATGAAGGGTATCTACTAATTCTATTTGGATTGACTTCCAGGCGGCTCTGATGATTAAAGATGCCTGGATTAAAGGTTTTCAGCTACAGCGAGAGGTTGGGTAGACTTGGATTGTTTTCTCTGGAACATTGGAGGTTCAGAGGACACGATAGAAGTATACAAAATTATGAGATGTTTAGATAGGGTAGACAGTCAGAACCTTTTTCCCAGGATGGAAATGTCCAACACTAGAGGCATCGCTACAAGATGAGAGGGGGGAAATTTAATGGAGATGTGCAAAGCAAGTCTTTTTTACACAGAGTAGTGTGGCCCAAGAACGCGTTGCCAGTAGTGGTGGTGGAGGCATTATGACAGCGGTGTTTAAGAGGCTTTTTGATAGGCACATGGACGTGCAGGGAATAGCGGGAAATGGATTATGTATAGGTAAAGGAGATCAGTTTAACTTGGCATCATGTAAAGCACAAACATTGTGGGCCAAAGGGCCCGTTTCTGTGCTGTACTGTTCTATGTTCTTTGTTCTACGATGTGATTGAAACCTTTTGGCAATGCAGATGCTGTAAATCTGAAACAAAAACAAAAGCAATTCAATAATTAAGTTTGCTGATGACACTGTGGTGGTGGGCCTGATCTCAGACAATGATGAGAGGGCCTACCGGGAGGAGGTGGCTGATCTAGCACTCTGGTGCCAGGAGAACAGCCTCCTCTTGAACATCAAAAAAACGAAGGAGCTGATCATGGACTTTAGGAGGGCACATCATCCGAGGACGTACACTCCATTGAGGATAAATGGGGATCCTGTGGATAGGGTGAACTGTTTTAAATATCTGGGAGTCCACATCTCTGAGGATATGACATGGTCATCACACGCCTCAGCACTGGTGAGTAAGGCAAGGCAGCGCCTTTACCACCTCAGGCAATTGAGGAAATTCAGAGTGTCTCCGAGGATCCTCCAGTGCTTCTACGCAGCGGCGGTGGAAAGCATCTTGTCCGGGAACATTACCATCTGGTTCGGGAATTGCTCTGCCAAGGACAAGAAGGCTCTGCAGAGAGTAGTGCGTTCGGCCGAATGCACTATGGCAACTTCACTCACCCCCCTGCAGGAACTATACAACAGGAGGTGCAACTCCAGAGCAAACAAAATCATGAGAGACCTCTTCCACCCCTGCAACAGACTGTTCCAGCCGCTACGGTCAGGCAAACGCCTCCGTTGCCATGCAGTGAGAACGGAGAGGTTGAGAAGGAGTTTCTTCCCAGAGGCAATTCGGACTGTAAACGCCTTTCTCACCAGGGACTAACTGTACAGAACGTTTTTCCTTCTATTATTTATTATGTAAAATAATATGTGTGTTATGATTGTGTTTATAATTTGTTTGGTTGTTTTGTTGTTCCGCGAGCATTGCCACTTTCATTTCACTGCACATCTCGTATGTGTATGTGACAAATAAACTTGACTTGACTTGACTTGACTTGAGCTCTGAGAACTAGTGTCAAGTCAGTCTGTATTGCAGAAAGAGAAACAGAGTTAACATTTCAGGTTGGAACCCTTTGTGGGACCGTCAATGTGATTGATTCTTAACATGTCTTTGGATTGTGGGAGGAAACCGGAGCACCCGGAGAAAACCCACGCGGAGACAGGGAGACAAACTATATACAGACAGCACCCATAGTCAGGATCGGAGCCGGGTCTCCAGTGCTGTATGGCAGCAGCTCTACCTCTGTGCCACCGTGCTGCTCTTAGATAGTTCTTCTTTCAGGAATCTTACCAACTGTTGGACCCGTGACTTGCTGGATGAGTTTATAATGCAGCAAACCAACTTCACAATTAACCAGCCAATTTCACTCTTACAATGAATCACAGATGATGCTACTTCTTGTCCCAAATCCCGTGGGTGAAACCAATAAAGAGAGCAGCATGCATCCCGCCAGGTTACAGTCACAGTTTAAGAATAAGAGGTAGGCCATTTAGGACTGAGATGAGGAAAAACATTTTCATCCAGAGAGTTGTGAATCTATGGAATTCTCTGCCACAGAATGCAGTGGAGGCCAATTCACTGGATGTATTCAAGAGAGAGATGGATATAGCTCTTAGGGCTAAACGAATCAAGGGATATGGGGAGAAAGCAGTAACAGGTTACTGATTCAGATTCAGATTCAGATTCAGATTCAATTTTAATTGTCATTGTCAGTGTACAGTACAGAGACAACGAAATGCATTAGGGTTAGGGTGATTCTGGATGATCAGCTGGAACGGGTGAATGGCCTACTCCTGCACGTCTGTGTCTATGTTTTCTGACAGCACATGCGCTGATCCTTGGGATCTCGTTTCTCATGGAATTTATGGGCCTTCAATTTTAGCACTGTTAGCTAATTGCCTCTAATCAATTACACATTCCCCATTGTAAAATATGTGGATTGTACCTCTAATATCAATAGTTGTTTAAACATAGACATTGAATGCTTCCAGCGATTAATTTCTGTTTATTTTTCCCAATGTTAGTTTAACAGCGCTAATATCATCTGAATGTACTGAATTTGAAAATGTTATCATCCAATTTTGTCCTTTTATTAATGCATATGGAACTGCAAACAAACTCATGAATATGCTTCCTGGAAGAAACGCTACATCCTAATTCCCCCTTAAGTTGCCTCTAACCATCTCATCTGTGTTGCCCCAACTGTTTGTCAAAATCCAGGAGTTCCCTACCTATGAGCACATTGGGAGGCACTTCAACCTTCAGCACAAGACTGTGCTGCCAAGGGTGGCCATGGTGGCGCAGTGGTAGAGTTGCTGCCTCACAGCGCTTGCAGCGCCAGAGACCCGGGTTCAATCCCGACTATGGAGTGCTGTCTGTACGCAGTTTGTATGTTCTCCACGTGACTGCGTTAGTTTTCTCTGAGATCTTCGGTTTCCTCACACACTGCAAAGATGTGCAGGTTTGTAGGTTCATTGGCTTGGTGTATGTGTAAATTGTCTCCTAGTGTGTGTAGGATAGTGTTAATGTGTGGGGGACACTGGTTAGTGTGGACTCGGTGGGCCAAAGGGCCTGTTTCCGTGTAGTATCTCTAAAAACAAACAAAAACTGTGCCTGTTCCAAAAGGTGTCACACCACCATTTTTTTCAATGACAGCCCATGTGGTGCAATTAGGAACATGTAATAAAAATGTTCATGTATTATGTTTGTAATGATTCCTGGGATGTCAGGACTTTCATATGAAGAAAGACTGGATAGACTCAGCTTGTACTCGCTAGAATTTAGAAGATTGAGGGGGGATCTTATAGAAACTTACAACATTCTTAAGGGGTTGGACAGGCTAGATGCAGGAAGATTGTTCCCAATGTTGGGGAAGTCCAGGACAAGTGGTCACAGTTTAAGGATAAGGGGGAAGTCTTTTAGGACAGAGATGAGGAAAACATTTTTTTACACAGAGAGTGGTGCATCTCTGGAATTCTCTGCCACAGAATGTAGTTGAGGACAGTTCATTGGCTATATTTAAGAGGGAGTTAGATGTGGCCCTTGTGGCTAAAGGGATCAGGACATATGGATAGAAGGCAGGTACAGGATACCGAGTTGGATGATCAGCCATGATCATATTGTATGGCGGTGCAGGCTCGAAGGGCCAAATGGCCTCTACTCCTGCACCTATTTTCGATGTTTATGTTTCTAATGTGTGTATAATACTTTTCAGAGAATAATTTTTTAATTCTGTCAGAATAAAATATAAATAATGTATTCACAAATTGGAGTTCTGTTCCAATGAAACCCCATTAAATGGACTAAAGAATATTATTTTATTTCTGTTTTTAATCTGAATTCTGTCTGTTTGGCATAGTTACAATGTTTGTAAAATGTAATGTTTGCAAATAGTTTTCCAAATCCTGCATCATTGATTCTTCTAGAAACCTAAAAAGAAAGCTAAATATTTGTCAAAAATATTTAAAGATATAATTCATATTTCGATTTAAAATGGAACTTTATAATTACTGGACTCTCCTTATTCGTGGTTACAATTTTCATCCGATTTTCCCATTTATTTTTTTTGTTTCATTTATGTGACAAATTTATATTGAACAAGTTTGGGTCAACATTAATTCTGATGATTTGGTAATACATCTTATACCTTAAAAATCCTGGAACTGTGTTACTTAATTTTTTCTTTTGCACTGTTTTTAACCAGCCGTTTCATGTCGATAACACTAAAGGCAGAACATTTGTCGTTTAAATAACATAATCACACAAAATGCAACTTAAGCCATGATCTTCTCTGTTACATATTTTATTTTTTTTTTAAAGCCTCAATTAGCTATGCAAGATGGCCTTTTCACTTTGATTTGAAGTCTTGTAGCAGAACTTTAATCCTGAAATAAATTAGTTACACCACTGAACAATTACAGAAACAAAACAGCATGGTGGTAGTTCAACAGAAACAAAGCAATAGAAGATTTCCACAACCACACCAAGTCCTGCAGGGAAGACCCATTCATCTGAATCAGCCATGTTCAAATTCACTAATGAACCCATTATTGATTCAGTGAAATACACAGCCTAGGATCTCAGCAAACATTGCACAATCCACTAGGAGCTCTTAAATACTGAACGCACGCAACTAGACATCTCAATTTAACAATGAGACATACATTAAACAGCATTAATAGCCAGGCACTTAATGGATCAATTCCCACTGTTTGTGTAATGTGGAAATAAAAAAAAGCCTTATTAAATGACAAGCTTTCCGTGGTTTGTGCTAATTAATTATACACTGCCACCGACTGTTAATTTGGTGGGAAAATGCAGCCCAATACCGCAGCTTCTCGTTGAACTTTGCCTCAGAAGCACCTAATTCAGCAAAGAGTGCAGCTGTGGTCTTCCTCTGAACAGCGACAGTATTAAATTAGCACACAAGGCCATCAGTTTAATAAGTGCTGTATCAGATCATTTGAATAAAGGCAAGATTAGTATTCTACTAGTGCACACAACTAAAAGTAGCTTACCTTTCAAGGCAAAGAGGGTCCTTGAACACATCTAACTGGTTAGGAGAGCCTTGTAATAAACAGTGAATGTTATAGAGTGTCAAGAGAGGCATTTTGAACCCAGCGCCCAGCATCCCAGCAATTCTTCCCTTTCTTTATGTGAACATTTCATGTCAGTTCAGCAATAAATGGAACAAAGACAAAGTATGGCTTCACATGATATTATGATTATTCCATGATGCTTTAATTTTCTCTGAAAAATATATAAATGTGATCACTGCAGATTCAATGTCAAGGTAACAAAATCAGTCTTTAACTAGTTATTACCAAATGCCCACAACAACACTCTCCAGCTGCAAATATATAACACAAAACTGATTTCTGGGCACAGAAGGATTTTTTTTTCATTCAATAAAAAACAAGGAACATTTCCTCCGACTGTTTAAATTAATTCTAGATTGAAGGTGACTCTGCGAAATCAAATATAAAAATACATTGAACCCTGTTAAATGGCATTTTATGTTAGAATTGGCTAAAAGTGTGGAATTATGCAAAAATAAATTTTTGAAGAAGGCAAGTTATTTCCTCCTTTTAAAAGTATTTTGTTATCTACAAAATATTTCTGCCTTTGTCAAAGTAACTTGCAGCTGCATTAAAGGAGAGGAGGGGATTTCTCTTACAGGTCAATGGCCTCTAAAATGTAATCAATGGAATGCATTAAACCTAAGGATCACCAATATTTTCATAATACTTCGCAGAACACAGAATGCTGGAATAACTCTGCTGGTCAGGCAGCATGAGTAGAGGGAATGGATAGACGATGTTTCGGGTTAGGACTCTTACTCTAACCAGTTTCATAATAGTTCCATGTTACAAAGTCATTAGACAGGACATAATAAAAACAAAATGAACATGTATGGTAAATGGGCTATTATATTATAACTGGGCTTGCAAAATTAGCATGGGCTTGCAAAATTAGCATAGCTTGTATTACAAGGCAAATGCTGCTTGCATTTCTAGAACTTTCCATTAGCTGTCATTTGAATGGGGATGCACACCTGCTCATACATCTGAATTAAAGAATGAACAGGTGATCACCTCCCAAGCTAATAGCCTGCCACCAGCAATACTGAGAACGAGAAGGAAATTGAGGCGTGGGAATCAGAGGGGAAAATAAAATTCATCAAGGATTTTGGAAGTCAAAACAAACAAAGTCTAGGTAATATGCAACAAAATGATTTGGAAGTAATGAATGATACAGTATACACCTCTCCAAGGAGTTTAGGAGATAAGGCAGGTAAGCGGGGACATAGGTGGACATGTGCAATTATGATATAATTAGCTATTACGTAATCATGGTTTAATGAGAAGCAGGATTAGCTACTTAGTATTCCTGGTTACAGGGATAGTAGGCATGTTGGGTAGGCAGGAAAGAATGCAAGATAAAAAAAAACACAATTAAACCTCTTACGAGGAAGAATCTGGATCACTAAATGAAATTATATGTGTTAAATAGTGGTAGAGATGAGAAGAACTTTTTTCACACAGAGAGTGGTGAATCTCTGGAACTCTCTGCTGCAAAGGGTAGTCGATGCCAGTTCATTGGCTATATTTAAGAGGGAGTTCGATGTGGCCCTTGTGGCTAAAGGGATCAGGGGGTATGGAGAGAAGGCAGGTACGGGATACTCAATTGGATGATCAGCCATGATCATATTGAATGGCGGTGCAGGCTCGAAGGGCCGAATGGCCTACTCCTGCACCTAATTTCTATGTTTCGATGTTTCTATGTAGAGAAAATGATATCTATGGTGTACAAAAGACAAATGAATGGCAAAAGACTCCCAAACTGTTAAATAAAGAAAGCAGCAAAAATATATGGGCACATTTCTGCGAAATGTAAAATGTTATAGGGCAGTAATTTTAGGCAGGTCTCTAGCTTGAACAGAAATAGGTTTGGTGTGAAAGGTGCAGAGGCACATAATTCTTAAGCATTCAGGAGAACATATTAGCTGATCTGCAATGTGCCCAATAGAGATTCTGGAGTTGGTTTTATGGAACGAATCTAGGTTAGTTGAAGAGAAAACAGAAGAGGACTAATTTTGTGTTAAATATCGTAAATTATAGAAGCATCATTATAGAAACATAGAAACATAGAAACATAGAAATTAGGTGCAGGAGTAGGCCATTCGGCCCTTCGAGCCTGCACCGCCATTCAATATGATCATGGCTGATCATCCAACTCAGTATCCCGTACCTGCCTTCTCTCCATACCCCTGATCCCCTTAGCCACAAGGGCCACATCTAACTCCCTCTTAAATATAGCCAATGAACTGGCCTCAACTACCCTCTGTGGCAGAGAGTTCCAGAGATTCACCACTCTCTGTGTGAAAAAAGTTCTTCTCATCTCGGTTTTAAAGGATTTCCCCCTTATCCTTAAGCTGTGACCCCTTGTCCTGGACTTCCCCAACATCGGGAACAATCTTCCTGCATCTAGCTATCATGTTACAGGGATAGTAGGCATTATCATGCTATTGGGCTAGTATTCCAGGAAATTTGGACTAATAAACTAGAGATGAGTTCAAATCCCAACTAACGGATACGGGCCTGTCCCACATGGTGATTTTTTCACCGACTGCCGGCGTAATTTCAGTGTCTCCAAAAGATTTTGAACATTTCAAAATACAGCGGCGAAAAAAAAAATGTTGCAACACTTGAAAAAACACCGCACGTCATATGTCATCACGCCGCAAACGTTTTGGTGACCTGATACGTCAGTCAATGATGCCAGCAGTCACCGAAAAACTCGCCAAGTGGGACAGACCCTTTGGGAAGTTTAATTAGTTAATTAAGCAGTTAATTAATTCAGTTAATTAATTCTCTCGGAGAAAAATACCAGTAACTCTAAAGGTGGCCTTGAAGCAACTATTTTGTTGTTGAAACTCGCTAATGTCCCTCAGGGAAATATATTTGCTATTCTAACCTACACTAACCATGTGATTCCAGCAATGTCACAGAGTCCAGTTGAGCTCATCAAGCCCATCAAGACAAAAATGAGTGAGAAATAAAAGATAGTCACAAAATGCTACACGATACGATATGATAGAGCATTATTTATCCCAAGAGGGAAATTAGTCTGCCAACAGTCACAACACACAACAAGGTACACAAAAACTTGAAATTAAAATTAAGTTAAAAAGTGCAGAAGTATAGACACACAACAAAACATAGACACCCACAAAAGTAACTCAGAGGGACAGGCAGCATCTTTGGAGAGAAGGAATGAGTGACGTTTTGGGTCGAGACCCTTCTTCAGACTGAGAAATAAATCCTAATCTTCCAGAAAGGAGTAAGAAAGCAAAGTGTTAGCTTAGCTGTGGGAATGAACAAAAGGCAGAACGGGTTAAAAAAATAAAATTCTCATTCAGATTTCCATAGGTGAGATGGTGCTTAGCAAACGTAGGCTGGACATCACTTCCTCAAGATACATTGATATCAGGTCACTGGCCAAAATCTCAGACAATAATGCCCCTGTCCCACTTAGGAAACCTGAACGGAAACCTCTGGAGACTTTGCGCCCCACCCAAGGTTTCCGTGCGGTTCCCGGAGGTTTTACCTTCCACTACCTGCAACCTCCGGCAACCATCTGCAACCTCCGGCAACCACCTTCAACCAGCATCGCAACCGACTTTGACTACAAAACGACCGATTTTTAAAACGGCAACCTATTTTTAGTCGAGGCCGGTTTTAAATTTTTTGAAATAATCTCTGGAACATAGAAGAAGCGGAAACCACTTTCGACCATTAGGCGAGACTGACAAAAACTTCCGGGAACCGCACGGAAACCACACGGAAACCTTGGGTGGGGTGCAAAGTCTCCAGAGGTTTCCGTTCAGGTTTCCTAAGTGGGACGGGGGCATTAGAGTTCAGAGTGACTACAGCGAAAGGTGGAATTCCAGACCTAGAACCTTCTGATATCATGGAATGTAAAGTGGAAACTTAAAGAACATGTTGGACTAAAATGTGAAGCTTATGGGTTAGATACTAAAAATAATACTCCAGAAATTTCAGTGGAATATATAAAGGTGAGGACGCTAACAAAGTGGGGATGTGGGCTTGTTGGAGGCTGAAAAGCTACGTGGATATGGAGGTGAATCATATTGGGTCCTGCATATTGAATAATTTACATCTGTCAATATAAAAAATGGGATAACAAAGAGGTTTTAGCTGAAGAAATGATTGTGAGATTTGGGTGCAATAAATCAGTGAGGGCGACAATATTCAAAAGTACTTCATCTTTAAAAATCACAAATGCATGAAATGAATCTCTGCCGGTTAAGAGAAGCTAATAATGCCATCTCCAATCATCTGATCATCTCCAAGGGTTGGTACAGTGTCAAGGGACTGAAGGATTATTGATATGTTGCTGAAGTTTAAAAAGGAATAAGCTGAATAATTACAGAGGAGTATTTTACTGGGAGGTTTTCAGACAACAATGTTAATCAATTTAAAAAGCACATATTAATCAAAAAGAGCCTGTGTGCGTTTGTTAAAGAGCAACCATAACTGATGAACTGTATTGAACATTTCAGAAGATGACAAGTAAGGTTGATTAGTGTGCTCCATGTCGCCTGCACGGACTGCAGAAAGGCTTTTTGACACGGATCCAAATGTTAGATTAGGCAGAGATGATAAACCACATGGAATTGAAGGGAGCATCAAGTTGATTCCCAAACCAGCCGATTGTTTTTGTTATGGGAAGGCTTTATGTGATTTATATCTGTTTGAAAATATTCCAGTTCTGCAATTATGTGGACAGGAGATATTTATTAAAATAAGAACCAACTTCAAAATGGCAAAACATCCTGATTACAAGTTAACTTGCAAGAATACTTTAAGGCCATTGAAACCAGTCATCCAGTGTTGGACATTCTGATCAGTAACACTGAGGACAACAGATAGACGTGCATATTAATTGTTCCTGATTGAAATCTCCCTGATAATACGCAAACTCAAATGTTAACATATAGTTAATATAAAGGTATATTATTCCTGCCACTGATTGCACAGTTTACATGGTCATTTAATATTCTGATGTTTAGAAACATAGAAACATGGAAAATAGGTGCAGGAGGAGGCCATTGGGCCCTTCGAGCCAGCACCGCCATTTATTGTGATCATGCCTGATCGTCCCCTATCAATAACCCATAGAAACATAGTTTGTGCATGCAGGTTGCCAGCTCTCAACACTGTTATAAAAGAACCATATTTGGGGTGTCTGGGTTTTGTGCTCAGAAGATTCTAAACCATCCATATGAACACTACATTACACTACCCTACACACACTAGGGACAATTTACACTTGCACCAAGCCAAATAGCCGACAAACCTGTACGTCTTTGGAGTATGGGAGGAAATCGAAGATCTCGGAGAAAATCCACGCGGTCACGGGGAGAACGTACAAACTCCGTACAGACAGCACTCGTAGTCGGGATCGAACCTGGGTTTCCACGCCGCAAGCGTTGTAAGGCAGTAACTCTACCGCTGCGCCACCATGCCAGATGTAATTCCGCAAAGATACCTGTCTACGCTCAAAATGTTAAAGCTAGTTTAGTTTGGTTCAGCTTAGTTTATTGTCACATGTACCGAGGTACAGTGTATAGGTTTTTTGTTGCTTGTTATCCAGTCGGCTGAAGGACTATACATGTTTACCAACAAGCCGTCCACATTATACCGATGCAGGATAAAGGGAATAATGTCTAGTCATGAAATGATATGATTGAAAATGAAATGATTCAATTTATTGTCATTGTCAGTGTACAGTACAGAGACAACGAAATGCATTTTTAGCATCTCCCTTGAAAGGGAGACACAGGGCGTCGCGGTGTGCCCGCGCCTGCCGCCGTAATTACATACTGCATACATAGTCCCAGATAAACTCTAATAAAGTCCGATTAAAGATATTCCGAGGGTCTCCAATGAGTGTCCGAAGTGGGTGATTATTGTAATAGAGCTGTAGTTAATTGTTTATTGTTGTCTTTGAATTAAAAACATATAAAAACCCAATGTGCTTTGAGCTTGGAAATTCTACCAAGAGAGTCTCCAAGAGTTCTCCTGATGAATAAAGATATCTATATCAACTAGATCCAACCTTTGAGCAGCTTAGTTCACATCTCTACAATAACAATGATTTTTGCTTAAATGTAAGGGTAAGGGGGGGGGGGGGGGGGGGGGGGGGGGGGGGGGGGGGGGGGGGGGGGGGGGGGAGATGCATAAAACTTTCACAATATGGAAATACAAAGAACTGCAAATGCAGGTTTACAAAAAAAAAATGAGGCCAAATTGGTCATTTTGTTGGTAGCGTGAATCCTATCTACTGCTGGAAAATATCTATGGAGTGAAATTGGAAGGCAATTCATTTGGATGAACAAAATAAATGATAATAAATGATATGATATTGAGAAGCAGAGAGGGGCAGAGCTGATCATGGATACCGAAGGGAAGATCAACAAGCTAGGGTACTTCTCGATTCACCTCAACCCCATTGTGGACACTGCAATTTGTCAATGGAACTTCCCCTTTGCTCTGTCTATTGTACTCGAGTTTGACTTGATTGTATTATTTGTGTATAGTATATTTGATCTGTTTAGATATCGTGCAAAACAAAGCTTTTCACTGTACCTCTGTACACGTGACTACAATAATCCAAAACCAAGAGAAGATAGCGATGAAGACACATAGGATAATTTCCTTAATATGATTAATACTATGATCTTCTTCACATGTTTAAATCATAATGTTTTATTCTTAATTGTTTACTGTATATCGTGTTACTTGCGAGCCAAGGGCCAAGGCAATTTCCTTGTATGTAAACATACTTGGCTGGTAAATGTATGCAATTCAATTCAATTCAATTCAATTCAAATATCAACAGAAATATTTGCAATAAATTTACCTCAGCTCAAAACACTAAGGAATGGAGGGATATGGATCACATGGAGGCAGAGGGCATTAACTTATCTAGGTATCATGTTTGCCACTAACATCGCGGGCTAATCTGCCTCTTCCGGTGCTCGACTGACCTAAGTTCCAGAAGGAAGCTATTAAGTTCATGGGTCTAAAAACTTCCTTCTGACCCATAAATACCTAACCCAGGGAAGTTATGCTTAAAAGTATATTAGACACTAATTAGGACATACCTAATTAGGACATACCGAAATGTAAAAATGGTTGAGGTAGATAGACTCATTACATTTACAAAGCTTGAAATGCTGCAGCATAAAAAGCTATGGATTGGGGCTAACTAGTGGAATTAGACTGAATAGCTCTTTTTCATCCAGGGTGGAAAATGACTTTAATAACTTCCTTCCCAAACATTAACATCTACAATGCCAATGTGTGTAAAGCTACCATCGTAGAGGAAGGGGGCAATACTTAATTTTGTGAACAGAAAACCATATCTTATTATTATCATTTGCCACATTGAGTTGAAAAAGTAATATTCTTGAATAAACTTCAGAACCAACTCTTTTTGTAATTTCCGTCCCTACATGCCCTTGCTGCTTAAATAATGTTTTGATGCTGAGGACTTCTTATGTCACCAGCTGTTCCAGCACTCAGCTCTGGCATAATTTCTGTAATAAATCTGCAATGAGTCAATTTTTTTCTGATGAAACTCAACTCAAGTGGAGAATTGCAATTCCTCCACCCACCATTCATCTTCAAGAGGGGGAATATATGTTAAAAATTTCCCCTTTGTTCCCTGTATTAATTCCAGTGTTGTTGTATTTTAGTGACTTGATGCTAGAGATCGTATTTAATGGCAGACTGGGACAATTATGTAACCTGTGAGGATTTGGTGGATGCTGAGATCCAAGAGTAGTATAGTCTTATAAAGAGTATTATAACTTTTCAGAACCTTCTCAGCCAGGATTTGAGTATCGCAGCAGGGAGGTTCTACTGCAGTTGTACAGGGTCTTGGTGAGACCACACCTGGAGTGTTGCATACAGTTTTGGTCTCCTAATCTGAGGATTCATGCCATAGAGGGGGTACAGGGAAGGTTCACAAGACTGATTCCTGGGATGTCAGGACTTTCATATGAAGAAAGACTGGATAGACTTGGCTTGTACTCACTGGAATCTAGAAGATTGAGGGGGGATCTTATAGAAACTTACAAAATTCTTAAGGGGTTGGACAGGCTAGAAGCAGAAAGATTGTTCCCGATGTTGGGGAAGACCAGAACAAGGGGTTACAGTTTAAGGGTAAGGGGGAAAACCTTTAGGACTGAGATGAGAAAAACATTTTTTACACAGAGAGAGGTGAATCTCTGGAATTCTCTGCCACAGAAGGTAGTTGAGGCCAGTTCATTGGCTATATTTAAGAGGGAGTTAGATTTGGCCCTTGTGGCTAAAGGGATCAGGGGATATGGAGAGAAAGCAGGGATGGGATACTGAGTTGGATGATCAGCCATGATCATATTGAATGGTGGTGCTGGCTCGAAGGACCGAATGGCCTACTCCTGCACCTATTTTCTATGTTTCTATATTTCTATGAAAAGTATACAAAAACCATGCAAAATAAATGAGCTCAGATAAACACGCTTGTATTTCCATTAAATTGTAAGAAAAAAAGATGAAAGTAAGTCACCATGTTATAGAAAAGATGTTGTCAAGCTTGAAATGGTTCATAGAAAATTTACTAGTATGTTGTTGCCAGGACTCGAGGTGCTGAGCTATGTGGAGGATTTGACCAGGCTAGAATTGTATTACTTGAAACGCAGGAGGATGAGTGGTGTTCTGAAAGAGCTGCACAGAGGAATAGATCGGGTAAACCCACAGTCTTTTGCCCAGAGTACAGGAATTGAGAACCAGAAGACATAGGTTTAAGGTGAGGGGGAAAAGTTTTAATGCAAACCCGAAGGATAACTTTTTTACACAAAAGGTGGTGGGTGTACGGAACGAGCTGCCGGAGGAGGTAGTTGAGCCATTTAAGAAAGATTTAGACAGGTACATGGATAGAATAGGTTTAGGGGGATATGGGACAAAAGCAGGCATGGTGAATTAGTGTAGATGGAGCATGTTGGTCAGTATGTGCAAGCTGGGCCGAAGGGCATGTTTCCACACCATACAACTTTTAAGGATTTTGAAAGACATAAAATGCAAATACTGGAAAACTGGAATAATAATGTTAAACAATAAAAAACATTATGCCATTCAGCATCGGAAACAAAAAGATAGATTAGAGTTTTGTCAGAAGTATTCATCAGGGAAATCTTGTTGAAGGCAGACAGGCAGTCTTTCCAAATCAAGAAATGGAGATGATTATGAGTGCTTGATTCAGGCTCTAGTATTATTGATGCACGCATCTGGTGGCAGTGCAGCAATGGTCAAATATGCAAAGTGAGTTTCACATGCAAGATTTCTTTAATTAAAAGAGAAGGCTATGCTTTTGTTATTATTGTGCGATATAAATTCACGGACAGGTCATTTTACATGTGTCGCTTCCACTCTGATAATTGCACTCTTTTGAATCATCACTTATTATCACTGTCAATAACAAGAAGATTAATGCAGTTACACAGCTAGGGTTGTGCTGCTTGTAATTGCTGATGCTGCAGCATTTTCAGTCTATTAGAATAGAGCTGGGAAGAAGCAACAAAAAGGTGTCGTAAATTAAAAAAATTAAAAATGGACTTCCCCTGGCCCATTCAGCAACAGAAACTAAATATCTATTATTCCTCTCCACTCCACTAAACTTCCAGGCTTTCATTTGGTTTAGTTTACAGATACAGCGCGGAAACAGTCCCTTCGGCCCACCGGGTCCGCATCAACCAGCGATTCCCCGCACATTAACACTATCCTACACACACTAGGGACAATTTACACATACACCAAGCCAAACTCCAAAACTTCCACACTCCAAAGACCTACAAACCTGTACACGTCTTTGGAGTGTGGGAGGAAACCGAAGATCTCAGATAAAACCCACACGGTCACGGAGAGAACGTACAAACTCCGTATAGACAGCACCCGTAGTCAGGATTGAACCTGGGTCTCTGGCGCTGCAAGCACAGTAAGGCAGCAACTCTACCGCTGCGCCACCCTTTTGCTTTGCAAAAAGAAAAAAGTTTTTCTGACATAATTTCTGGCATAATCAAGCCAGGTTGTTCCAGTGACCAAGTGCATGGAGTCTGGCCCTTCTGCTTTATTCCCTTGATTACTGTCCAGGTAATTGGTCAACCATAAATATTTTACTTACTTATCTAAATCAAATTTATAAAGACACACTTAACCTTCTGGAAATGTAATGCCACTCACATCCTCTAAACACCATCAAGAAACAATGCTGTTTAATTGTTTCAATTCTGTGAGTGTTTATTCGGACTGAGTCATGTGAAAGGGGCGAACGCAATGATTAAAGCTTGATTGTTAAGTTTGATTATTAAATCTCACACCCATTTACGTACATGATACATAAATGGTAAGTTTAATTTCAGTTAGTTAGTTTGCACGCTTGTTAAAAGAATGCTATAAGATAAATTGAACTACCATTAAATTATTTTAAGTAATTTTATAGACCTGGTTATACAGTTCAATTAAAATTACTGTGAGAAATGATCTAAGATTTTAGATAAGGAATAATTTTCACATGTTCTGTTTGTTTTGTTTTAAAATCATATTTGATCCAAAAAGAGTCTAGAATTATTTACTTGTTAAAAAACAGTGCATTCAAAGTGCAAAACCTCCTATTCAGACTATTAAACAATAGTTATGGTCACCTTGCTTTAAGGATTGGATTTCACAGTTAAATACAAGTCTCTATATATCAAAACGCTGCACAGTATGCTACAATAGATATTGAAATTATTACATGCAATGAAATATTATTCACGTCGTGAATCTTTTTGAGAATCTATTTCAGATTATCCTTTTCTTTAGTTGCAAAAGCCTTTTCTTCATTGTTGTTCTGAGAAGTAGATATTAGTTTGTTGTCCTATGTTTTTTATTCATTAATGCCAACAGATGCAATTTTCTGAGATCCCACATCACTAGTGGGAAACTTGAGAATGCTTTGCCATAATAACCTGTCCCTTAACACTAATAGATGGAAAATTACAAGCAGTCCACTTAACATTTTCCAATGAACAGGGGCACGCAAAGTTCCTTGAAAAGGGCCTTTGGAAATTTCAGCCAACCAAGTAAAATCATGAATAAATAGAGACTCAAATAGAGTCTCTATTGAAAAGCTCTTTGAAATGATACAAAGGAATAAAGCTCACAGCCAAAGCTTTTAGTAGATACATTACCAAGGCTTGCTTTCACTGTTTGGCATCTCTTCCCATCTCCAAACCTCTCCAGTCTTGCAACCTTCCAAGATAGAGGGAACTGCAGATGGTGGAGATTGAAGAAGGGTCCCAACTTGAAATGTCGCCTACCCCTATTATCCAGTGATGCTGCCTGGCCCATTGAGTTACAATGATACTCTATATTTTCTTTCTAAAATTTTGGCTTAAAGCCTCATTGATTGATTTTAAATTGTCTACAATGGTACCATTGTGACTCACCTGTCATGCCGTTACCAACAGAGGAAAGCATAATTCTCAGTTAACTCGCATTGTAAACCAGTGAACAATCCATCAGACCCATCAGCATTCCTCCAGAGTCAAGTGAGCTGCTGCAAGTTTTCTTCTCACCTAAGAGCCAGGGGATTACACCAATTTAAGCCACCTTACATCTCATAAAAGGAGGCGCATTCTGGCTCCTAACCTTTATGGAAATTATTGCACCTTAGCAAGAAACGGGTAGAACATCGAAAATTTAATGTTCAAGAGTTCTAGGAGCAGAATTGGGCCATTTGGCCCATCAAATCTACTATGCCATTCAATCATGGTTGATCTATCCATTTGCACTTGCACTCAAGATGGCAGATGTGCGGGAGTGGACGCCGTCTGTGTATGCCAGCCTGCCCGCAGTCCGTCTCTACACCTTTTTTAATTTTATATTAAGTCCTGTTAAAAAATGTTAGTGGAGGTCTTTTATGTGGGGTGGGGAAGGGGGAAACTTTATTTCTTAGTCACCTACCTGGTCGGAGAGGCAGCATCCCTCCGAGCTGCTTCTTCACCCCGTCCTCGCGGCCTACCATCGAGAACGGAGCGGCGTTTCCTGTCGGGACCGGCCGGGACTACAGCTTCGGCGGCGGTGCAGCAGCGCTGGGATACCAACACGGAGCGGGCGATGCCTTACCGGGTCACTGTGCCGTAAGCTCCGGAACGCTGTGGCCGTCGATCCCAACATCGTGGAGCTGGGAGCTGCGGGCGGCGCTGGATTTGGTGCGCCGCAGAACCAGAGCTCGAGTTCGCCGGGGTCGGAGCTCCAACCGGCACGGCCTGAGGACTACGAGTGCCCCGGTCTCCAGGGAGGAGGCAGCCGCTCCAGACTTCTCCAAGCCGCTGAGGAATGTTTCACCCGACGCCGAATGTTCCATCTGCACGGCAAGAGGGCCCTGAAAATCAGCGGACTGGCTGCAAGGCCACAAATGGGCCCCGACCTCGGGTGTTTCACTGAGGAAGAGGACTTAACTTTCTGGTGCCTTTCCCCACAGTGGAATGCTTTGATTCTGCTGTGGGGGGACGTTTGTGTTGAACTCTAAAATGTGTTGTGTCCATTTTATTCATTTTTATTTTTTAACCTACTTCTATGGTTTGTAATGGAACTTATTATTTAATTTATGTAAAGCACTTTGGGGTCAATGCAAATTGACTAAAAATGTGCTATATAAATAAACTTACTTTACTTTACTTTATCCTTATCATGTAGCTACACACCATAAATGGATCGATTGTAATCATGTATCGTCCTTCTGCTGACTGGTTAGCAGGCAACATAAAAGCTTTTCACTGCATCTCGGTACACGCGACAATAAACTAAACTAAACTAAACTAAACCCTGACCCGTATTAATCAAGAATCCGTCAATCTCTCTGCCTTATGAAATATCCATTGACTTGGCCTCCAGCCGCCTTTGGCAATAAATACCACAGATTCGCAACCATCTGACTAAAGAAATTCCTCCTCATATACTGGATGTACTGTACAAATGCCAGGCATTGTATGGCAAATGCCAGGCATCGTGCATTGGTGAAGGAGGTGGAGTAGACAGTCTTCCTCTGATTATGATGGCTTTTGCACACCCATACATATGCCAACATAGGAACTTTACAATTCCTGTCAGGGCTTTGATGTAGAACTCACTGCTGCCATTTCACGGCTGCACTAGTTTAGTGTAATTTAGAAATACAGCGTGGAACCAGGCCCACCGATTCCCCTCCGACCAGCAATCCCCAAAGAATAGCACTATCCTACTCACTAGGGACAATTCTTTTCCGAAGCCAATTAACCTATAAACCTGCACCTATTTCGAGTATGGAAGGAAACCGGAGCACCCGGAGAAAACCCACGTGGTCACAGGGAGAACGTACAAACTCCGTCAAAATAGCACTCGTAGTCAGGATCGAACAGTGGCCTCTGGCGCTGTAAGGCAACAATTCTACAACAGCCGTTGGGAAGTTAGTTAGGACAAAGAAATCTTCCCATGCTAGTTACGGTATTGAGGCAGGAAAGCCTGCTATAGAAAGTGAGAAAGGTATGGAGATGGTGGCCACATTCGACTCTCTAATATCTGGACAAAACCCTCACCCTCATTAAATTAATTTCAGTGAATATTTGTTAACTTTTGTGCTAGGATTTGTTGATACTGCAAGCTGCAAGTTCGTCAATGGGCCAGTATATAGGGCATTTGGGTTACAAGTTGTCCCCTTGTTTGAATCTTCCCTACTCTCAGTGGGAAAAGATTTTCCACGTCAACTCTGTCTATCCCTCTCATCATTTTAAAAACCTCTTCCAACTGGCATAAATCTCTCTGTAGACTTTGAAACACTACTTCATTACCCACAACCCCACCTATCTTAGTATCATCTGCATACTTATTAATCCAATTTACCACACCATCATCCAGATCATTGATGTACATGACAAACAACAGTGGACCCAACACAGATCCCTGTGGCACCCCACTCGTCACTGGCCTCCAACCTGACAAACAACCATCCACCATTACTCTCTGGCATCTCCCATTCAGCCACTGTTGAATCCATCGTGCTACTCCACCATTAATACCCAACCATTGAACCTTCTTAACCAACCTTCCATGAGGAACCTTGTCAAAGGCCTTACTGAAGTCCATATATACAACATCCACTGCTTTACCCTCATCAATTTCCCGAGTAACCTCATCAAAAAATTCAAGAAGATTAGTCAAACATGACCTTCTAGGCACAAATCGATGTTGACTGTTCCTAATCAGACCCTGTTTATCCAGATGCTTATATATATATTATCTCTAAGTATCCTTTCCATTAATTTGCCCACCACTGACGTCAAACTAACATAATTGCTAGGTTTACTCTTAGACCGCTTTTTAAACAATGGAACAACATGCGCAGTACGCCAATCCTCCGGCACTATTCCCATTTCTAATGACATTTGAAATATTTCTGTCATAGCCCCTGCTATTTCTACACTAACTTCCCTCAATGTCCTAGGGAATACCCTGTCCGGACCTGGAGACTTATCCACTTTTATATTTCTCAAAAGTGTCAGTACTTCCTCTTCTTTGAATCTCATAGTTTCCATAGCTACTCTACTTGTTCCCTTACCTCACATAATTCAATATCCTTCTCCTTGGTGAATACCAAAGAAAAGAAATTGTTCAATATCTCCCCCATCTATTTTGGCTCTGCAGATAGCTGTCCACTCTGACTCTCTAATGGACCAATTGTATCCCTCGTTATCCTTTTGCTATTAATATAGCTGTAGAAACCCTTTGGATTTACTTTCACCTTACTTGCCAAAGCAACCTCATATCTTCTTTTAGCTTTTCTAATTTCTTTCTTGAGATTCTTTTTACATTCTTTATACTCCTCAAGCACCTCATTTACTCCATGCTGCCTATAATTATTGTAGATCTCCCTTTTTTTTCCGAACCAAGTGTCCAATTTCCCTTGAAAACCATGGCTCTTTTTACTATTTTTACTATTTCCTTTCAACCGAACAGGGACATAAAGATTCTGTACTCTTAAAATGTCACCTTTAAATGTACTCCATTTCTCTTCCACATCTTTCCCATAAAACAAAATGTCCCAATTTACTCCTTTTAAATCCTTTCGCATCTCCTCAAAGTTAGCCTTTCTCCAATCAAAAAGCATGAACATCGAATTCTCCCAATTTTGTTAGCCCTTGATGTCTCCTCCCCTTCCTTAGCCTTCGAGCTGTCTCCTCCCCATCCCCCAGCCCTCGGGCTCCTCCTCCTCCCTTTTTCCTTCCTTCTCCCCGCCACCCCTTATCAGGCTGAAGAAGAGTTTTGGCCCGAAACGTTACCTATTTCCTTCGCTCCATAGATGCTGCTGCACCCGCTGAGTTTCTCCAGCATTTTTGTGTACCTACTTTCAATGACTGGTGTACCATGACACCCAGGTCTCGTTGCATCTCCCCTTGTCCTAATCGTCCTCCATTCAGATAATAGTCTAAATGGCTTAGATACTGTATATACCTAGGTCAGCTTTGGGCTGAGAAGCCTGTTTCAGTGCTGTATTCATCTATGAAGTGACTGCAGAGAGTAGTAGACTCAGCCCGGTCCATCACAGACACAGCACTCCTCACCATTGAAAGCACTGCCTCAAGAAGGCGGCATCTATTATCAAGGATTCCCACCATCCGGATAAGGTCCTCTTCTTGCCTCTACCATCAAGCAAGATATACAGAATCCTTAAGTCCCACACCACCAGTTCAGGAACAACTACTTTCCTACAACTATTAGTTTAAAGTTACAACATGGAAATAGGTCCTTCAGCCCACCAAGCCCACACCACCCATCGATCACATGTTCACACTGGTTCTATGTTATCCCATTTTGACATCCACCCGCTCCCTACATATTAGGGGCAAATTACAGAGGTGAATTAGCCTATAATCCCACATATCTTTAGGAGGAAACTGGAGCATCTGGAGGAAATCTATGCATCCATCACAGGGAGAACAAGCAAACTGCACAAAGACAGCACCAGAGGCCAGGATTGAGTCCAGGTCTATGGCACTACGAGGTAGCAGCTCTCCCAACTGTGTCACTGTGCTGCAGGTTCTTGAACCGACCTGCGCAATCCTAAACCTATCTCAGTAATGGAACACTACAGACCCCCTCTTGCACTGCCCGAGACTAGTTTTCTTATTTGTGTACTTTTGCAATAATGCCTTGTTTTTTTTAACATTTTCTTTCACTGTGCATAATTTCTGTGTAATTTACACATAATTTAGGAAGAATTTGTTTTTGTCTGTGCCTGATGCTGCTGTAAGCAAGACTTTCATTGTACCTGTACCTCACCGCACATGCATATGACAACAAAGTGTGAACTGTGAAGAGGATGTTAGGAGGTTGCAGGGTGACCTGGACAGGTTTAGTGAGTGGGCAGATGCGTGGCAGATGCAGTATAATATAGATAAATGAGAGGTTATCCACTTTGGTGGCAAATACAAGGGGCCAGATTATTATCTCAATGGGGTTAGGTTAGGTAAGGGGGAGGTGCAGCGAGACCTGGGTGTCCTTGTACACCGGTCACTGAAAGTTGGCGTGCAGGTACAGCAGGTAGTAAAGAAAGCTAATGGAATGTTGGCCTTCATAACAAGAGGATTTCAGTATAGGAGTAAAGAGGTTCTTCTACAGTTGTATAGGGCTCTGGTGAGACCACATCTGGAGTATTGTGTACAGTTTTGGTCTCCTAATTTGAGGAAGGACATCCTTGTGATTGAGGCAGTGCAGCGTAGGTTCACGAGACTGATCCCTGGGTTGGCGGGACTGTCATATGAGGAAAGATTGAAAAGACTAGGCTTGTATTCACTGGAGTTTAGAAGGATGAGAGGGATTCTTATGAACCATATAAAATTATAAAAGGACTCGACAAGCTAGGTGCAGGAAATTTTTTCCCAATGTTGGGCGAGTCCAGAACCAGGGGCCACAGTCTTAGAATAAAGGGGAGGTCATTTAACACTGAGGTGAGAAAAAACTTTTTCACCCAGAGAGTTATGAATTCATGGAATTCCCTGCCCCAGAGGGCAGTGGAGGCCAAGTCACTGGATAGATTTAAGAGAGAGTTAGATAGAGCTCTAGGGGCTAGTGGAGTCAAGGGATATGGGGAGAAGGCAGGCACGGGTTATTGATAGGGGATGATCAGCCATGATCACAATGAATTGCGGTGCTGGCTCGAAGGGCCGAATGGCCTCCTCCTGCACCTATTTTCTATGTTTCTAAATTTGACTATATGCAGATATTTAATTGCTGTCTCATTCCCCAAAACATTTATTGAATGATTATACCAAATGCTGTGGGTTCCTCTGAAAGCTCCAGAATTTACCAGCAGTTAAGGAAATACAAAGCCATTAGCTGCACCCCATTCACTGGGTAAATGGTAGCTGTGCTGACATGAATCACATCTGGGTCTGTCCAGATTATTTTCATAATGTTTGCTTATTCACCCAGAAGCATGATCCAATATGCGCAAACTAGCTTTTATGTGCAATTTGCATATAGAGAATAAAACATTTTGGTAAATGGCTCCAGTTAGTATGCAACAGTGTTTTGTGCAATTATGTGCATTGCTGGTCCAGGCATCTTTCAGAGATCTCGATAGATCTAAGAAAATATGTTTAACAGAAAATGCTTAGCTGTGGTCCTCTCTGATCTTCAATAATGCCACCTAAAAGAGAAGGTCCTGATTCTAATCCTACGCACCCTGCCCAAAATTAGATAAAGCAGTGTACATTTTCAGGAACAGAAAAGCGCTAAGTAACACTCCAATGTACAGCCTCAAAAATTATAGATTTCCCTTAAAATTGTACCAAAGACGACTTGCTGTGCGCTTGTATCGGAACCCATACGGGAACTCCTAGCCCAATGTGCATAACACATGGGCTATTGCTGCTATAACTTAATCTTGTGCAGCGAGTTTGAATTGGATGACTCAGTGCACTATGCACTACCCTTTCACCTCTACGTACTGGTTTCAAGTCAAGCTTAATGAAGTAAAGGTCTCCTCTGTCTAACAGCTGCATGAACCCAACATGAAATGAGTTTGAGCAGTTTCAGACCAATTCCTCTTGGGCATTGACCTGCAACAAAAAAAATGCCCATAATTTAGCACTAATTGGCAACCTCATTCAGAAAGAATAGCTGATGTGGGAAATGGGAAAATGTCACATCGGAGCAGTGTGAGGTGCATTGTTGAAGTACAGTGAAGGGAACATTTCTGGAAGTGCTTAAAGTTGATACTGGGTGTCTGAAATGAAATGTGTTCCAATACCCAGTACTAACCTCCCTCACCTCCTTAAGGGAAAAAAAAACCTAACTCCAGATGCGAGGATTTCTTTCTATAGTTTTTGACGGTGAACTTAAAATATTTTGTTGTTCATTTCATACTTTACTAATCTTACTATGGTTATTTATTTCAATAATCTACAACATTTCAATTATATTGTAATATCAGTTTTTTTACATGCACAGTGTTTGACATACAATAAAAATACAGACACTAAATACTGGAATAACTCAGCAGGTCAGGCAGCATCTCTCGAAAAAAGGAATAGATGGTGTTCCACGTCGGAACCCTTATTTAGACAGAAAGTTTTGGTACATTTTGTTTTATGTTTTATGGAATTTTTACACCAAAGTATAGTTTAGTGACTGGAAAACACTCTGAATAAGTAAACTTTACATGAGATTGTCGTGAGGTTGGAATCACTGCCACTTACAACACAGCTCTCACCTGACAATGTTCTTAACTACTATTCGGGAAGGAATTAGATACAAGGATTGCTAATGGAGATAAATTATAATTGAAAGATACAGCACTCACAGTGGAGTACTCACTGATGTGGCTGGCAGTCTCAATTGGCTATAACAGTGGTGGAGGTGAAAGTGAGAAAAAACAATTCCAGTTGTTACATTGGGATTGAGCCTGTCTTTCCATGGTCAGCATGACATTGTTAGTTAATTCACACATGAATTGTACAAACCATGTCCTCAATTAAACAACAGGGACACAAATGTGGTGCAATTCTTATACATGTTTCCACATATCTCTACTTCTTCTCTTAAAATTACATGGAAACTGTGCTCATTTCCCCATTCTCAATGTGGGGAAATCAATTCCTGAATATTTTTTTGCTGGGATTTTTATTTTCATTAAGACTTTTATTTGTATTAATACTTTTTTTTTTTTTAAATACTCAGCCGTTTATGATATTTTTTACTTAAGTACACAAAGACTAACCAAATTGCAAATGTAACAATAATTTAAATTTAACAAAAAACCTTGGAAAGATAAACAACATTTTGATGGCACAAAAGTTTGGAGATACATTTTTTCCTCAGGTGAACTCACAATATTATTATACTGAAGGTAAATTGCAAACGGGCTCCAAATCACAAGGACGTTTTGTAATTTTATGAGAGGAGATCATGTATCTTCATTACTGAAATCAGCCAGGAAATTTCATTCATAACAATATTATAATTATATTCAAATATTTATTTATGTGCATTTATTGTTATGCTAGATTCCGTCAATACTAAAGCTAGCACTGTTTGTGAAAAATATCTAATTGGAAATTTAAGGTGGATGTATATATCACAACACTTTTCAAACTAGGTTGATAATAAAGAACATTTTTCATATTTCATGGTGGGAAATTTATCTTTCCATGGTGGGGAATTTGGCTTTTCCAGCCAAATAGGAAATATATCTGTCACAGTCTGCCCTCTCCTCATTCTCATCCACTTCACCTCCCAGTACTTTTCCACCGGTCCCTCCTTCTCCTCACCTGCCTGCCTGCCACTCCCCTCTCATCAGCCCAACTCTCCTCACCTGTTGCACTCAGTTGCCTCTGATCACCAATGAACCCGGTATATAGACTCTCCTCACCGGTCACACAGTGCCAGATTGGTCTCAGCATTCATGCAAGACTCTCCAGCGATTTCCCCGACTGCCTACACGGATTCGAACCTGCCTGCCCCTGACCATTCCGTCCTTTCGTCTGCCCCTCGCTGGTTTGTTTGCATCGTGTGTTGGATCTCCTGGTTACCGGACCTTCCGCTACCCCGACTACGTCTCCTGCCTGCCCCTCTTCGGAACCCTCGCTCAATCCTGAGCCTCTGTGTGACTACGGTGTACCCATTCCTGTGTTACTACTCTGTGCTGCTATTGGGTCCAAGCTATACCCGTTACAATATCAACCAATTGGTGTATATACATAAATAGAGAGTTACACATCTTTCAAGAAGTTGGTAAAATACCTATGAAAATTATGAAAAATGCAAATAACCTTTTTAACAAGGATGTGTAGGATGCTCGAGGGAGGAAAGGAAGATTGTGACGTTGGTGCATTCAGAGTATTGCGTGCAATTCAGGCCACCCCACTAGATGAAAGATGAGGAGGATTTAGAGAGGGTGCAAAGGATGGTTACCAGATAATGTAAGGATTTTAGCTGCAGGGAGAGGTTAGGTAACCTTGAATTGTTTTCTCTGGAAGGTTGGAGATGAAGGGGAGACTTGATAGAAGTGTTCCTAATAGCGGTACATAGAATGATGAGAGGCCTGGATAGGATAGACTGTCATAACCTTTCTCTCAGGGTGGAAATGTTCGACACTCGAGACCATGGTTATAAGGTGAGAGCTTAATGGAGGTGGCCCATTCATCCCTGTGCAGTACTGTTCTGTGTTGGAACTCGGGGGATGGGGTCAGAACGGGGCGTTTGGGAAGTCAGAAAATTCCCAAGTTTTGGGGTGGAGAACGAGCTTTCAGATGAGGTAGACAGATAGTGTGGGATTCCCCTGTGGCTATCTTGCTCTCAAAGATGATACAATTTTGGATACTGTAGGGTGTGATGGCTCCTCATGGGCAAATAATAGCAGCATCCATGACATTGCTGTCATGTCGGACTGTGACATTAGTGTGAACAGTTTTTTACGGAGATGTGCTCTGGACTACAGAGGGTAGTTGAGGCCAGCATTGGCTATATTTTAATAGAGTTAGATGTACTCTAAGGGGATCAGGGGGTATGGAGAGAAGCAGGTACGGGATACTGATGGATGACAGCCATGATCATATTGAATGGCGGTGCAGGCTCGAAGGGGCCGAATGGCCTACTCCTGCACCTAATTTCTATGTTTCTATGACTAGGTGAGGCATTGTGATAGGATACTCATGCAAATAGCTTGGATGGGGCAGACATTATTGTGTGTATCGAAGGGGTTTCATGGAACAATATGGGGTTAGTTGGAAAATGAGCCCGGCAGGGTGACTGGTGTTTCAATGGAAGAGGATTTTGGGAATAATAATTGCAAATCTAAAAGCTGTTATCAGGCAACTGAATCATCCCACCACAACCACAGAGCAGTCCCGAACTACTATCTACCTCGTTAGTGTCCCTCGGGCCATCCTTGATCAGACATTGCTGGCTTTACCTTGCACGAAATGTTATTCCTTTATCATGTATCTGTGCACTGTGAATGGATTAATTGTAATCATGCATTGTCTTACTGCTAAATGATAGCATGCAACAAATACTTCTCCCTGTACATCGGTGCACGTGACACTAAACTAAATTGTAAAAGTATTGAGATAGTTGTGATTAAGTATAACTTTGGGCCTTGCGGGAATATAATGAAAGAATGGGTCGGCTGGGCTTGTATTCACTGGAGTTTAGAAGAATGAGGGGGGATCTTATAGAAACATATACAATTCTTGAGATTGGACAGGCTAGATGCAGGAAAAATGTTCCCCATGTTGGGGGAGTCCAGAACCAGGGGTCACAGTTTAAGAATAAAAGCTAGGCCATTCAGGACTGAGATGAAGAAAATATTTTTCACCCAGAGAGTTATGCATCCATGTAATTCTCTGCCACAGAAGGCAGTGGGGGCCAATTCACTCAATGTTTTCAAGAGAGAGTTAGATTTAGCTCTCAGGACTAATGGAATCAAGGAATATGGAGAAAAAGCAGGGATGGCGTACTGATTTTGGATGATCAGCCATGATCATATTGAATGGCGGTGCTGTCTCGAAGGGCTGAATAGTCATTCTCCTGCACCTACTTTCTATGTTTCTATATACCAAGAGGGATTTCTTGGGGTGTAATTATTTGGAATTTTCCACCCCAAACAGAGGTTCATAAGCTGTGAATGAACATGGTCTGTCAAAGTCATAGTTACAGTCAAAGCTTTGAGAAGCTGGTTGTCGGATTGTTTGTGAGGTCAAGGATAATGGGTAACTGGTAGAAAAGTGTTTAGATGAAGATCAGCCCTTATGGAATGGCAAAATAAATGCAATGGGCTGGACTATTCCTTCCAATTTTTTTTAATGGGTATATGTAATATGTACTATGTGTGTTCATGGTCAGTCTGATTATGTATTTAGAGTCTATTTGGTAATTATGTGCAGTAGGTACTGGCCTCAAATCATCTTGGAGCTCTTTGCCATTGGACCAAGGCCTCATTCTGGTAATCAGACATGAAAAGAAGTCGTACTTGAGAATCTTTATTCCAAATTCAGCTTAGTTAGCGATACAGCATGGAAACGGGTGCGTTGGCCCACCAAGTCCGCACCGATCACGCATTCGCACAAGTTCTATGTTATCGCACATTCTAATCCACGCCCTGCACATTAGGGACAATTTACAGAGGCCAATTAACCTACAAACCCGCAAGCCTTTGGGACGTGGGAGGATGCCAGAGCACCTGGAGGAAAACCACACGGTCAAAGGGGGAATGTGAAAAATCCATGCAGACAGCACCTGAGGCCCGGATCAATTCTGGGTCTCTGGCGATGAGAGGCAGCAGCTCTATCAGATGCATCACTGTGCCACCCAGCACATACAGTACATGACAACAATATGGGAATAACTTCGCTGCAACAACTGCGGTTGTTGAGAAAGTGACTCATCCCTACCCTCTTATGTGCAAAGATGACAGAAAATTATGTTTTGGCTATGGGGTTTTGCAATCCCATGGGTGAATTAAGCAACAATAAGCAACAATATTCATTGGACAATCATCATGAATGCCACAAGTCCCTGATATTCGCTGAATAAAACTGCTCATTTCACAACAGTTTATGCCAATTTGTTGTGTCTGGCACTCAGTAGGAGCAAATATTGTGCATGATAGTGTCATAAACACAGTAATATGTCCTGAAGTATTTCATAACAACAAAAATCAATAAAGGCACAGTCAGGAAATGTGCAAACTGATTACCACATGCTAGCCAACCTATAATATTCCTTTCAAGATATAACATCAGTTGTAAGGGGATGTAATTTGTGCAGAGGGACTGGATAATCACAATTGCATGCAGATTGACAGTTGTTCATGCACACCATGATACTTTTGGCTTGAACCTTGGCTAAGTCTACAGTGGTAACGCCAAAAAAGGTGACAGATATTTATTTAAGTGGTACGATAACACTGAAGCATGCACAAGACTTTTGCCCACTTGGGAAAGGACTAGGAAAGGACTCTTTGGTGTACACTTTCAAAATTACAAAAGTCTCGAAGCTTTCAAACATTTATTATTTCTAGTTCTATCATGTGGCTGAAGTGCAGACTTCTGTTATTCATTTTTTGTTGGCACATTTATGAAAACTTGTTTTGTCAAAGTAATAGCTTATTTTACGCCAGCATTAAGTAATTTTTACGAGAAGCTCAAAAGCCAAACATTGCCTGGAAAGCTCGCTGTAATTAAATCGTACTCCAAGATTTCAAAACAACGATCAGAATTTTTTTTTTAAATGTTTAAAAAGTTTGCGCAATAAATTCTTTATATGTTCTATTCTGATCTGTAAGTCAGGTGAACTTTAATGAGTTTACTGGTCAAGAGAGGACAACAGGAAATGATGTGAGATTACTGACATCAACAATTATTGTTAGACCTGATCCGGCAATACCTGCTGAGAGTTGACCAGTTCCAGATTGGTGCCATTTACTGGAAGAAAATAATTTTCACCAATGGTGCAGTGGCTCAGCTGGTAAAGTTGTTGCCTCTCAGTGCCAGAGACCCAGGTTCGATCCTGACCCTTAGGCCTTGTCTGAGTGGATTTTGCACATTCCCCCTATGACTAGTATAACCATATAACAATTACAGCACGGAAACAGGCCATCTCGACCCTTCCGGTCCGTGCCGAACACATATTCTCCCCTAGTCCCATACACCTGCGCTCAGACCATAACCTTCCATTCCCTTCCCGTCCATATAACTATCCAATTTATTTTTAAATGATAAAAACGAACCTGCCTCCACCACCTTCACTGGAAGCTCATTCCACATAGCCACCACTCTCTGAGTAAAGAAGTTCCCCCTCATGTTACCCCTAAACTTCAGTCCCTTAATTCTCAAGTCATGTCCCCTTGTTTGAATCTTCCCTACTCTCAGTGGGAAAAACTTTTCCACGTCAACTCTGTCTATCCCTCTCATCATTTTAAAGACCTCTATCAAGTCCCCCCTTAACCTTCTACGCTCCAGAGAATAAAGACCTAACTTATTCAACCTTTCTCTGTAACTTAGTTGTTGAAACCCAGGCAACATTCTAGTAAATCCCCTCTGTACTCTCTCTGAGTTGTGGCTTTTCAAAACAAAACAGAATGGAATTCCCTGCCCCAGAGGGCAGTGGAGGCCAAATCACTGGATGGATTTAAGAGGGAGTTAGATAGAGCTCTAGGGACTAGTGAAATCAAGGGATATGGGGAGAAGGCAGGCAACGGGTTATTGACAGGGGACGATCAGCCGTGATCACAATGAATGGTGGTGCTGGCTCGAAGGGTCGAATGGCCTCCTTCTGCACCTATTTTCTAAGTTTCTAAGTATTATTTGGAAGAAAGAGGTTCTCTCAATGTCATTGTTATATTTGAATCAATTGACCAAAAACGGTTTGTCATGCAGCCTATTTGGAATTTGGCTTTGCAGAAATTGATGCCTCTTCTCCCCCACTGTGTGAATAAATGTCAAAAATATTGAATTTGTTGTGAAGTTCTCCGAGATATCCTGAGTTTCCATGTATTCACACGAGGCAGGAACTGACCAAGATAGGTTGGAGAAAGTTACTCATAGAGTTGACAGTGAATTGGCAAATGCAAACATTTAAAGAGGTCATGGATGAACAATTGAGGTAGACACGGTTACCAACGTGAAAAAAAATCATGTGGATAGGTACATGTTTAGAAAAGGTTAGGCCAGATATGTATGTAAATGGGACTTGCTTAAATGGGTATATTGGTCAGCATTGGTGGTTTGGACTGAAGGACATGTTTTCTGACTGTCTGTAATTGTTCATTCCTCCTGGAACAAACTACGAAGGGTTAGTCAATCGTGGTCACCAAGAAATAGGGCTAGTATTTAATAGATCCAAATGCAGAACATATAAACTGACCTTGTAAAGCAGGAAACGGGAGGACTAGGATCTATTTCAGAATACAATAAAGATGGACCAATAGGAGAAGGGAGGAATTAGTGGGACGACAGATGGCGCAATGGGCTAAGTGTTCGGCTGGCAACAGGAAGGTAGCCGGTTCGAATCTTGCTTGGAGTGCATACTGTCGTTGTGTCCTTGGGGCAAGACACTTCACCCACCTTTGCCTGTGTGTCAATGTAATGTAATTACGTGAAGCACTTTGGGGTCCATGCAAGTTGACTAAAAATGTGCTATATAAATAAGATTATTATTATTATTATTATTATTATTAAGGGGAATAGAGTAAGCTTGAAAAGAACATAGTGGCATTTGAATATAAAAGGATTGGTGAAGACAATTGTAGACAATTTACAACAATAAAAGGTAAATTTGGAGAATCAAAGAAATGTGGGTGGCATGGTGGTGGAATGGGAGTTTTGGTGCCTTTCAGAGTCAGAAACTAGGCTTCGATCCTGACTAGGGGTGCTGTCTGTTACGGTGTTTGTACGTTCTCCCTGTGACCACATGGGTTTTGTACGGGTGCCCCAGTTTCCTCCCAAACTCCAAAGGCATAAAGGCTTGTAGGTTAATTGTTAATTGCCCCTAGCGTGTAGGATAGTACCAGTGTATGGGGCGACCACTGGCCGGCATGGATCTGGTGGGACGAAGGACAAACCAATTGAACAAAGGAAAAGCATCGAGAAATAGGGAGGAACTGACAGAAATCAGTATTGGTAGGGAAATGGTATTAAGTAAATTGATGGGATCGAAGGCCAGTGAATCCCCAGGGTCCAATAATCTGCAATTCAGTCCACCAGGTGCCACAGGTTAACGATATGGGGAAAGCCATTTAGGACTGAGGCGAGGAGAAATTTCTTCATTCAGAGTGGTGAACCTGCTGGGATTCCACAGAAAGCAAAGGCAGCAACAGTGGGTATACGGATCAAATGATCATGGGGTGAAAGCAGGAAAAGGGTACTGATTCTGTGTTCATCATGAATGTTTGAGCAGGCTTGAAGGACCGAATAGCAAGCTGCTGCGATGAATATCTACGTTTGCCTCTTGCTTCCAGACCGACTTTGCCTGCTACATCACATGGTGTCCAAACGGCAGATGGGTGAAGCTGAAATGCTTCTAAAATATTCACAGCCTTTGTAAAGGCTGCTTCAAATTAGCTCAGAGTAGCTTAAACATCAGCTGCTACTTTATCGGTGAGCTCGCAGTTTAGGTCAGGAACTCACCACAAATAATTTATTACTGCTGAAACCAGAGAATTCAGGCATTCCATCTGGTGGGAATTTGTTGAGTGCCATGCATGCAGCTTTACTGCCACAATGAGAAAACATATCCTTGTATTTCTTGTTCTTCAAATTAAGTTATTCTCTGCGATGTGCAAGAGGACTGTAATAATATAACAAGGGAACACCAAGATCCATTTGAGACTATTTTCCTGCTGCAATGTGTAACTTCCTCCCCTGCTGCTCTTCATAAAGAGCACCCAAAATGTCAGCTGCAGCCTCATTTGACTCTTGGATAGTGCATCGTAAGAAAAATTGATTACCAAAAAGCAGTGTTAATGACAGATTTCAGACAATGATTAATAAAGCAATTTTTTCTTACAATTATGCTACCAATGAAGGCATTAATTTTTACATATTTATATTACGCTTGTTACAAAGGCCTCAGCCTTATTAATATCCATTTGGCAGCACATGTACAGAAACAACTGAGGAAAACCTTTACACATATCTTCAGAGTAAGCAAAAAAAAAGCTGAAATGTCATAACCGTGCAGCCATCTTCTTTGGGAAGAGGCTGCAAATCTTAATATTTTAAGGGCCTGTCCCACAAGCATGCGGCAAGTGCGACCTAAAGGGCCTGTCCCACGAGCATGCGACTGCATGCGGCAAGCGCGACCAAAACAGAAGCGGGGGCCGCGCGGAGGTTGAGTGAGTGACATGAAGTTCGAGCTAAGTCCGTGGGAAGTTCGCGTGTGATGTACGGCGCCGAGGCACGGTGCGTTCGGCGTCGAGGCAGCTGCAGGCCATTGCTGCGCAGAATTTTTGAACCCGGTCAGTTTTTCGGAGCCAGCTCCGCACAACTACATACGGCTCCGGCGATCGAAGTGGGACGGGCACGGTGAGGCTGTACGGCTCAAGCGACCATGTTAGGTCGCGCTTGCCGCATGGAGTCGCATGCTCGTGGGACAGGCCCTTAAGTTTATAATTTAGTTTAGAGATACAGCGTGGAAAAAGGCCCATCAGACCATTGTGTCCGTGCCAACCCAGCGATCATCTATACACTCTTTCCATCCTGCACATTGGGGACATTTTCAGAAGCTATTTAACCTAAAAACCTGCACATCTTTGGAGTGCGGGAGGTAACCAGAGCACCCAGAGTAAACCCACGCAGTCACGAGAGAGAACATACAGACTCCAAACAGACAGCACACATAATCAGGATCGAACCAGAGTCTCTGGCACAGTGAGGCAGCAACTCTACCACTGTGCCGCCACAATATAATGTTAAGAAGGTTAACATTCGAAGAATCAAGAAAGGAATAACTTTGTCTTAATTAATGCTTGTAATATTAGTGCTTGTCTAATATTACATTTGCTTGTAATATTAGAATAATTCTTCAAAAATAGCTATGTCTCCTTGAAAGAATCTTACAGTGCGATAGTTGTGTAGCACAGAAAAGGCCTGTTCTGCCCAACATGTCCACACTGACCATGATGCCCCATCTAAACTATGTACATTTTCCCACCTTTAATCGCAGTGCCCTGGGAACCCTCCCAGAGGCTCAGCAGATCTCGGTACCAGTTACCTGCCTGCCAATCCCAAAGATTCGGCAGACTGCGGTACCGGGAGCAAGTCACTGGAGACATGAGAAGCAGGGGTCAATAGACTATAGACAATAGGTGCAGGAGTAGGCCATTTGGCCCTTCGAGCCAGCATCACCATTCACTGTGATCATGGCTGATCATCCAAAATCAGCACCTCGTTCCTGCCTTCTCCCCATATCACTTGACTCAACTATCTTTAAGAGCTCTATCTAACTCTCTCTTGAAAGCATCGAGAGAATTGGCCTCCACTGCCTTCTGAGGCAAAGAATTCCACAGATTCACAACTTTCTGGGTGAAAACCAAGCAGTCCGTCATCTCTCGTTCTAAATGAGGAGGAAAGGAGTTTTTGGAGGAATGGCTGCCAACCCTGCTGTCATCCATTTGGAGAAATTGAAATTGTACTTTTTAATGTAGGGGGGTCCTGTCTCGTAATTTTATTTTGAGGTCCCTACCTGGGGGTGGGGGCAGCTTTTTTTCGGGGTCCCTACCTGGTCGGTGAGGCAGTCCTTGCGGCCTACCAGCGGTCGACCCGTCCTCCCGGCCTTCCTGGCGGGGAACCGCCCAGCACCTCGGCCTCGGTGGTGGCACAGCGCTGGAGCGCTATCGTGGAGCGGAGCGTGCGATGCCTTGCCTGGGTCGCCGCGCTGGAGCTGGACCGCCGAGAGCAACACCTCCAACACCTCCGGGCTGCGTGTCTGCGGAGCGGGTGGCGCTGATTTCAACATCGGGAGCCTGGGAGCTCCAAACCGGCGCGGCCTTGTTTGCTTCGGAAGCCGCGGTCTACAGCTTGAAAGCGGCCGTTCCAGGTGGCCCAGCCGCTGAGAGGACTCTCCCGACCCCGGTGCAAGACCATCCGGTGAGAACGGCCAGGAACATCAGGCCTCCGTAGAGGCAACTGCGGTGGCAGGCCTGACTTTGGGTGAACTTGGGATAGGGACTGGACATTGTGCCTTCCCCCACAGTGGTAACCATTGTGGGGGGATGATTTTCTGTCTCTATGTAATCCTGTTAGTCTTTGTCCAAGATGGCTGCCATGAAGGGAGAGTGGACGCTGGCGCGCTGGCGCTGTTCTCTCTTCACATTGTGTTTTTGATTTTCTGTTTTTGGACTGAATTCTGTTTTTAGTTTGTGTCTCTGTGATGTCTTTATTATTTATTTTACTCTGATTATATGTTTTATATTCCTGTTAATCTATGTAAGGTGTCCTTGAGATGTCTGAAAGGCGCCCAACAAATAAAATTTATTATTATTATTATTATTAAATGGCCTACCCCTTATTCTTAAACTGTGGCCCCTGGTTCTGGACTCCCCCAACATCGGGAAAATGTCTTGCCTCTAGCGTGTCCAAACCCTTAATAATCTCATATGTTTCAATAAGATACCCTCTCATCCTTCTAACTTCCAGTGTATACAAGCCCAGTCGTTCCATTCTTTCAGCATATGACAGTCCCACAATCTCGGAAATTAACCTTGTGAACCTACGCTGCACTCCCTCAATAGTAAGAATGTCCTTCCTCAAATTTGGAGACCAAAACTGCACACAGTACTCCAGGTGTGGTCTCACTAGGCCTCTGTACAACTGCAGAAGGACCTCTTTGCTCCTATACTCAATTCGTCTTGTTATGAAGGCCAACATGCCATTAGGAGGATGAACTGGAGTAGAGCCTCCGATGCATTCGAGGTCGGCTGTGGGAAGCACCGCAGGACACAAAGATGGCCGGGCAAGGAGAGGGACATCGGTTCGCCGGCCGATCTGGTCAAAGGCGACAGTTGAAAGCCCTGCAGAAGCCTGGGGCTTAAAGGACTGTCTCACGGGAGGAGCTGACCCACGAGGTACCCTGAGTGAAAGACTCGTGGTTGTGTACGAGATTCCAAGCGTATGATCAAGAGTTTAACCGAGTTCCCACGGGTATGACAAGTTTGCCGTTCACTTGTAATTTCTGCGATGTTCCAAGTTCGTGTCCCGAGTTACTCTTGAGCCAGTCCTGATTGAAGGTTTGTTTTAATAAGCAACAGTGTTAAAGAACATCTCTCCATCCTGTGGCTTTGTTTTAAAATAGAATTCAGTGCGGCTGCATCTATTGATGTGACCCACAAAGGGGAAATATGCACCATCCAGTGCCAGAGCAGTTATACTTATGATTTGTTTGAAACGCACAGGTTTGATAAGTTTTAATTGAATTTACTGCCATGTCTACACACTGCGGGGAGACGGGAGATGAAATCTTTAAATGTGGACAGTTGCGCACATCAGATTGTTGTGAGACGGAGCTCAGGGTTCGCCTCCTAAGCTGCTTTGGTGCCCAGGCATGAGTTGAGGTGGAGAGAGGTTGGGGGGGAGGTAATTAATCTGTCTGGGGTGACATGGCTCTTGGGTTAGACTGGGATCATTCTCTGCGGGAGACAAGTGTAGGAGAGGTGTATTGACTGTGTGGGCAGACACTTTGGAAGTGATTGCCCACCAGTCTCAAAAGCCGCTGTGTCTCCCTGTCCCTGGGATAGCAGGGGGCGATCAAACAGCACAATACCCCCCTCCCCCTCCACGCCAACACAAAGGGCAACGATCCCAAGGCTTTAGCGTCAGAAGCAGCGGGCAGGCGACAGTCACCTGCCATAACGCGAGAGAGATCATGCACTGTTGGTAGGTCTCCTTTGCACTCTCTGGGTCAAAAAGTTTCTGTCTTAAATGACCTCCCCCACTCATTGTGGCCCCTATCTGTCGCCAACATTGGGAACATTTTTCCCCACCTCCACTGTTAATAATTGTATATGTTATATGTCCCCTCTGCGTTTAAAACCCGACCAGTGTGTGTGGCCCCTTCTTCACTATATTATGATACCATGGCTCGTGTAGATATCATCTGCATAACTTAGGCTCAGGGCCATGGCCTACTCCTGTCCATGTTTCTATGTTTCTAAAACCAGTGAATACAAGCCTAGTCTTTTCAAAATTATGACAGTGATACGTCCTTCCTCAAATGTACCAAAAGCCTTCTTGAACCACCCCAACCGTGGAACGGTTGATAAGAACTCTGGTACCAAACTCCCCAGTCAATCACAAGGATGTCCTTCCTCAAATGTACCAAAAGCCTTCTTGACCACCCTATCAACCTGTGACACCACTTTCAGGGAACTGTGTACCTATACTCCTAGATCACTCTGCTCTACAAAACTCCCCAGTGCCTTATCATTCACTGTGAAGGTCCTGCCCAGCTATGACAAAATGCAATGGGCCAAGGCTTGCAAGGCCCTGGGCCCCTGAGGCTAACACCAAGCAAAACATGTCCTCTCCAGGTCTTCCGACAAACATGCTCTAGCACCACCCTCTGCTTCCTACAATGAAGCCAAGCCTTCTTAAATCTCAAGGCAGAAGTTAATGCCCCTGTCCCACTTGGGAAACCTGAATGGAAACCTCTGGAGACTTTGGGGCCCCACCCAAGGTTTCCATGCGGTACCCCGATGTTCCTGGAGGTTTTTGTCAGCCTCCCTACCTGCTTCCCACTACCTGCAACCACCTGCAACCTCTGGGAACCGCACGGAAACCTTGGGTGGGGCGCAAAGTCTCCAGAGGTCTCCGTTCAGGTTTCCTAAGTGGGACAGGGGCATTACACTGTCCTATCAAACCAGTTGTCCTCTACAGTCAATTCTAAAATACTCAGGAAAAGTATGAGTTAGTTCAGAATAATACCCTATTTGCAAATCTGCACTATATTTAAAACGTGCCCATAAAACAGCACTCTAATTTTTTTAAAAAATCTGTTTAATGTAAAATAATATGTTCGATTACTGTTGTTAAATGAGTTACTTGGTAGCAAATTTATTTTAATGCCATAGGATATAAGGAGTTAAGCCGATTCTCTGACACCATTTCTAATCACTATTATTTGGAGTTAATTTAAAATGTGCATGAAATAGAAACAAATAATTACCTTTTATGAGTTGGACAAAATGTGAACACCACCTTAAGTCAAAAATCTAATTTGTGGTTCAAGTTTTGCTTTGACCATAATTTAGATCAGATCCATGGATAACCGCTGAATAGAAACAGGAGTTAACATATCAGTGCAGTAATACAAAAGCAATCAGAATGGATTGTTTTTAATGTCAGGAACTTTCTATTGCATGAAGTCATTGGTTCAAATGGAGGGCAAAGCTAAATCAGGTCTTACTTCTAAGCTCCCAATTTGTGACGAGACCTGGCCTTCGGTAAATGCAAGCTGTAAAAATAATATTTCTCAATGAAGCCAACTTAGAAAAGGATAAGGACTGCTGATGTTTATGGTCAATTTAACAAATGTAGCCTGCTGGGAATGCATATTAGAAAAACCAGGGCCAAGCTCACCGTGAATTTTATATTAATGGATGGAAAATCCGAGAACAAACTTGCAATTTCCTGATGTGGGATTTTATTGAGTGAAACTCCCAGGTAGGTACACACATTAGCAAATCCATCCTGACAAAACTGAGGATTAAGATTTGATTGAATAGATTTTGTGGGCTAAACAGGATTTTAGAAATTCCATTCACAGTCATATATTCTTCCCAATTCTAAATGCAAGTTATTTTACAGTATTATCTATTATCTAACATATAAATCATACCTTCCCTACATCAATCTTGATCTCTCCACTGACTTTCACTCCTTACACCAATGCTGGAGTTTAGAAGGATGAGGGCCTCGTTGAAATGTACCGAATAGTGAAAGGCTTGGATAGAGTGGATAGACATAGAAAATAGGTGCAGGAGGAGGCCATTGGGCCCTTCGAGCCAGCACCACCATTCATTGTGATCATGGCTGATCATCCCCTATCAATAACCCGTGCTTGCCTTTTCCCCATATCCCTTGACTCCACTAGCCCCTAGAGCTCTATCTAACTCTCTCGGAGTAGAGAGGATGTTTCCGCTGGTGGAATAGGCTCGGACTAGAGGTCATAGCCTCAGAATTAAAGGAAATTCCTTTAAGAAGGAGCTGAGGTGGAATTTCTTTGGTCAGAGGATGGTGAATCTGTGGAATTCTTTGCCACAGAGGGCTGTGGAGGCCAAATCAATGAATGTTTTTAAGGCAGAGAGACATAGATTTTTGATTGTTACGGCTGTCAGGGGTTTTGTGGAGAAAGGAAGGAGACCGGGGTTATGAGGGAGAAATAGATCAGCCATGTTTGAATGGCAGAATGATGCGCCGGCTAGCCTAATTCTGATCCTGTCACATGACCTTATGACAACCATAACCATGTGGAACACCACAGCCTATCCCACACACCGCCTTTCCCAATCAACATTGTTTAATATTTTCATTCCAGTCTTCCCAAGTTCCACGTTAACTTAACCTAAATGGGAGGGTGAACAGAAAAGGTGATTTTGAAGGGTTTTTTTGGCTGAAAGTTTAAGAAGATGCTGGTAGTATTATGATTTTAGTAAAGAGAAGTCAGAATGGAATAGCTATTCCATAAATAAGAAAGCAATCCATCATATTCACTTAAGAAGACCTCAACACCATTCAGATATGGGTGGGAAGCATTATACAACTCTAGAACAATGAGAAACATTGGCATGTCTCCAGCGACTCTTACAAACCATAGGTTGCATCATATTTAGGAACAGGTTTAGCAACAGCTCTGCCCACAACTGATGCAGAGAGTTGTAGTGTCATATGATGAAAGAATGGAACGACTTGGCTTGTATTCACTGGAATTTAGAAGGATGAGAGGAAATCTTACAGAAACATATAAAATTATTAAGGGATTGGACACGCTAGATGCAGGGAACATGTTCCCCATGTTGGGGGAGTACAGAACCAGGGGCCACAGTTTAAGAATAAGGGGTAAGCCATTTAGAACTGAGATGAGGAAAAATCTTTTCACCCGGAGTTGTGAATGTGTGTAATTCTCTGCCTCAGAAGGCAGTGGAGACCGATTCACTGGATGCATTCAAAAGAGAGTAAGATAGAGCTCTTAGGGCTAGCGGAATCAAGGGATATCGGGAGAAGGCAGGAGCAGGGTACTGATTGTGGATGATCAACCGTGATCACATTGAATGGAGGTGCTGGCTCAAAGGGCCGAATGGCCTACTCCTGCACATGTTTTCCATGTATCTATGTTGCTCAGGTCGTTATTTAGTGCAGACTCCCCACCATTAACAGCATCTACACTTCTTGCTGCCTTGCAAAAGCAGTCAAGGACGTTTCACACCCCAGCCATTCCTCCTACTCCCTGCTCCCATCGGGCAGAAGATATAGCAACTTGAGAAGGCATACCACCAGGCTTAGGTTCTTCCCCTCTGTTATCAGAGTTCTGAATGGTCCTTCCATACGCTAGGATACAGTACCAATTCTCTAACCTACTTCATTGCAGACATTGGACCCCTTCACTGGAATTGTTACACTCCAACGCCGAGAATTATATTCTGCATTCTGTACCTTCCCCTTTGCTCTGCCTATTGTCCTTGAGCTTGGCTTGATTGTATTCATGTATTGTATTATTGGATTTAATTGAATGGCATACAATCCAAGGCTATTCACTGTAACTCGATGTTTGGCAGTAATAAACCTACACCTTTACCTAAACAGAAGGAAAACATTCAACTTCATTACTTCTGAGTAGTCCCTGTGTTAAAATCCTGGGAATCACCACTGAGAAGCAGGAAACTGAACCAGCCACACAATGCATAATTATAAGAGGCTGTATCAGCAACTGACCCACCTCCAGACATCCCAAACTATTTTCACCAAGAGTATAGTAGAGTATTCTACACTTTCCTGCATAAACCCATATCTAATACCCATTTCATAGCAAAAGAATTTGAGTATAGGAGCAGGGAGGTTCTACTGCAGTTGTACAGGGTCTTGGTGAGACCACACCTGGAGTTTTGGTCTCCTAATCTGAGGAAGGACATTCTTGCCATAGACGGAGTACAGAGAAGGTTCTCCAGACTGATTCCTGGGATGTCAGGACTTTCATATGAAGAAATGGATAGACTCGGCTTGTACTCGCTAGAATTTAGAAGATTGAGGGGGGATCTTATAGAAACTTACAAAATTCTTAAGGGGTTGGACAGGCTAGATGCAGGAAGATTGTTCCCGATGTTGGGGAAGACCAGAACAAGGGGTCACAGTTTAAGGATAAAGGGAAAATCTATTAGGACTCAGATGAGAAAGAAAAGAAAAAACATTTTTTACACAGAGAGTGGTGAATCTGTGGAATTCTCTGTCACAGAATGTAGTTGAGGCCAGTTCATTGGCTATATTTAAGAGGGAGTTAGATGTGGCCTTGTGGCTAAAGGGATCAGGGGGTATGGAGAGAAAGCAGGTACAGGATACTGAGTTGGATGATCAGCCATGATCACATTGAATGGCGGTGCAGGCTCGAAGGTCCGAATGGCCTACTCCTGCAACTATTTCCTATGTTTCTATGTTTCTAACAAAAGGCTTAACACAAAAAACGACCCATCTTTCACACAAAGCAATCACTCCCACCACCAAGGTATGTTATGGGTGCAAAGCAAACCATCTAAAAATTAACTGCAATTACTTACCAGGACGCCTTTGACAGCATCATCCAAATAGGTGGCCCCTACCATATTGAGGGAATAGGACAGCAGGTATTCATAAATATTACCCATTAGAGATCATTTAAAAATGTTTGTGTTCCTCCATTATTAAACTTCACATTAAAATGAATTGTGGAGACACTTCAATAAAACAATGACGTCAGTTGAGGAAACGAGACATGCACCATCTTCTTAAGCTAATTAGGATTGACCAGTATGTGCTTGCTGTGACGTTGAATGAACCACATTGGAACTGTACATGTAGCAGGCATTTAGAAGGAGTCATGGCGAAAGATACTCTCTCCTGGGAGAATTTCTCAGGAGAAACTCTCTGAACTCAAAATCCATTTTATAACAAGGATAACAGAAGCTCATTAAATACAAATTCAATAGCTACAATTTTTTTTTTCACCATTTTCGACTATACGCACCTATTTTTAAAGACCTACTCATTCGAGCAGCCGGAGTAGTGCAGCTGGCAGTTTTGTGTTAGTTTTTAGTACAGCTGCTGCCTCACCACAATGCCTGAGACCCGTCCAATCCTGACCTCAAGTGCTGCCTCTGTGGAGTTTGCATTTCCACCCTGCGACCATGTGTGTTTCCTCCGAGTGCTCCAGTTTCCTCCCACGGCCCAAAGACGCGCTAGTTTGTAGGTTAATTGGGCTCTGCGAAAAATGGCCCTAGTGCATGAAGGGAGAGGATCAGAAAGTGGGGTAACATACAACTAGTGTGATCCATGGTCATGTAGACTCATGGGTCACAGGGCCTGTTTATATGCTGAATCTCTAAACTAAACGCATTTACAATGGGAGCACATCTCAGTTGAGAATACCGTTGAACAGATTTGTTGATAATAGACAATAGATGCAGGAGTAGGCCATTGGGCCCTTCGAGCCAGCACCACCATTCAATGTGACCATGGCTGATTATCCCCAATCAGTACCCCGTTCCTGCCTTTTCCCCATATCCCCTGACTCTGCTATTTTTAAGAGCCCTATCTAGCTCTCTCTTGAAAGCATCCAGAGAACCCGCCTCCACCGCCCTCTGAGGCAGAGAATTCCACAGACTCACCACTCTCTGTGAGAAAAAGTGTTTCCTCGTCTCCATTCTAAATGGCTTGCTCCTTATTCTTAAACTGTGTCCCCTGGTTCTGGACTCCCCCAACATCGGGAACACGTTTCCCACCTCGAGCGTGTCCACGCCCTTAACAATCTTATATGTAGTTCACAGAAATAGTGGACAGAAACCCTCAGCTTTCAAAATCAGATTTGTAAGTGCTGTCTCCCATGGTATGCAAATAACACAATGCTCTTGTTTCTCTCATTTCCCTCTCCCCTGACTCTCAGTCTGAGGAAGGGTCTTGACCTGTTCCTTCTCTCTAGAGATGCCACCTGCCCCATTGAGTTAGTTTTTGTGTCTATCTTTGGTGTAAACCAGCATCTCCAGTTCCTTCCTACACAAATAACCCAATTATTAGGTTAACAGAACTAATATGCCAATTACCATTTTTGATGTAATAAGTGCTAATTTAATCAGTCTGGTCTGGAACCATAATAATTGTATATACCCATTCTATTCGATGATTCTGTCCTTCTCAAGAATCAGATTGGGGCTAGCTGCAGCACAATCGTAATATTCTTCCCATTTTGTGAATCATTGCTTTGTATAAAAGCCAACGATATGGCAAGCCTTCAGGTGCGAGAGAATATAAAACCCATAGATTTTGAAACTGCAATGGAAAAATAAATATCAATTCAGATACCACTTAAAATAGGTTTCAAACCTCTGAAGCTGGTGCACAAATTTGAATAAAAGGACACTTGCATTTATACTGAGCATCTAATGTAGGAAAATAACATCCCAGGGTGCTTTTAAACCAAATAAGTTTACAAACACTTGATCAAAATTTTAAGAAAGTTCTTAAAGGAAGAGATCAGAATTTCATGAGGGAAATCTAGAACTGAGAGCCTAAATGATTGAACATCACAAGCGGTGTAGGTTGGATGAGAATACAGGAAGAGGGATGTACATGACCATAAATGGAAGTATAAGAAGTCTTTCCAACTTCTGCCATCAGGCCGCCGATATAAAGTCCCCCTATCCAAGAAAAACATCCACAAAAACTCATTCATACCCATTGCCATAGACAGCTTAAATAAAAAATGAACAATGGACAAATTAACCCTGACGCATTGTCACTTTACATGTATCCACAACTTTTACCTTGTCTATTTTTACAGTTTTTAATCTTTATATTTGCTTTTAAGATCGATACACACTGTGTGTGCTCGCAGAAATCTGTGTTGTATGACTGCTTATCAGTACATTGTCCTGTCTGTATGTTGAGCCACGTCAAAGAAGATTTTCTGTTACGACAGACAATAAAGTTTTCTGAATCTGAATCTGAAGAAACATCTATTATCTTTTTTAAATTTAACCTGCTTGGTGTTGGACCTTCAGTAAACACAAGATTTTGGACAGCATCATTATGGGCTTAGTGCTTTGTTGTTAAAATTAGATTTTAATTGTCACAACTGGGTAAATATATATTTTTTCGTCACCGCAAATGAAGAGCAGCAGGCCGCCATGAAGGAGGTCCCAGCAGGCCATGGCCTGCATTGGAGGGAAGGTCCCGGCAGGCCACGGCCTGCATTGGAGGGAAGCTCGGGTTATTGCCTCCAGCGCCCTCAAGGTCGGCTGCAGGAGGAACACCCAGGACACGAGACAATCGGGCGAGGAAGTGGACCTCTGTTTGCGGGCTGAGCCAGTCGAGGGCGACACAGCGGGCCATGCAGTGGCTGCAGCTTAACTGGGTGGGGAGCCATTCCATTACATCGAGCACGTGGACTGAACATTGGCCTTTTTTTGCAAATGGCACCAACATATGGCAACTGGTGCATGTGTGATCCATGCAAAAAGAATTTCACAATGCAATGCGGACTTGACACTAAAGAACAATTAAACCATTGAACCATTGTACTTTTCTTTTTGCAGTTCAGCTTCTTCCACATCTACACCATAGGTTATCAACATGAGAGACTGCTTCAATTGCATTTGCTAATCTACCTCACATTTTTTTTAATGATTTTCTCGAGTCAAAATGCGTGATTGTCCAAGATTCCCTCACTTCAGAGGCTCTTCTTTAAAGAGAGCCAGGTTGATAATTGACCGTGACTAGTTAATAATGTCCTTCCCTCAGCCAACGATAAAGGGGAGCATCAATGCAAATGTGGCAGCATCACATTAAAAATGACTGCATTCCTCACATACCTTATCGACCCTGGAACCTGCATTAATGATCACAGCAGGTGCGTAGACCACATTCTATTCTGCCCACATGGCTTTCAGTTACAAGACTGAACAGATTCACCCTGTTCTCTATGTAAGCGATTTCAGTTTACCTTCTACAAGCCTCAACACAGACTGATGAAATGATGAGGAGTGCCCCACAAGCAGTTGCTGACCTGCTGCACATTCGGACATTGATGCAGGTCTAGTTTACAATTTGAGAACAGCTTTCTATGGAGCTTACGAGCCTTGATGAGCACATGGCACTGTCAATAATGTCCTGGATTTTGGGAAATCCTGCGAGTCGGAAGAATTGTAATCCCTTGTTTGCCTTCTCTAGTTTTTCCTTTGGGAAGGTGATAAGGGAGTGTTCCCTGTTGAACAAAGCATCAGTGTCCTGCTGGATGCATCTGTGCACTATCGATTGATTAACTGATGTTGCAGACAGACGTCCCCTATGGCTGTATAAAAACAGATGGAAACATCGAATTTGAAAATGGTTGTGACCTTCGGCAGCAGTTTGAAAAAAGGTTCTGCAGCAGATGTCATGTCTAGTGACTCCCCACCACCTCCTCACTCACGTTTTGTGAATATTATTCAATGGTTCCAAGGAACCACTGCATGTGTCCGCAGAAAATGCCAGAGTACTTTCTGGATTTTCAACAAACCCCGAATGGCATCAATGGCATTTCTCCTCAATGATCTATGTTGCGAGTATAGAATGCATGGGGTTTGAGGGCCCATGTTAACTGGTCTAATATTGCATTATTTGAGTCAGGGCGGCATGGCGGTAGAGTTGCTCCCTCACAGCACCAGAGACCCCCGGGTTCGATCCTAACTACAGGTGCTTGTCTGTACGGAGTTTGTACATTTTCCCCATGACCTGCGTGGGTTTTCTCTGGGATCTCCAGTTTCCTCCCACACTCCAAAGGCATACCAGTTTATAGGTAAGTTGGCTTGGTATCATTGTAAAATGTTCCCTAGTGTGTGGAGGATTGTGTAAGTGTGTGGGGATCACTGGTCCGCACAGACTCGGTGGGCCAAATGGCCTATTTCAGTGATGTATCTCTAAACTAAACTAAACTAAATTACAAAATGTCCACAATTGCAATGACAAATTATTCTCATTATTTATTTGATAATTCTTATTATCATTATTATGTGTCCACCATAAAACTACAGCCCCAATTATACAAGATACAAATGGGAGCAAACACTTAAGCAGTGTGTCCCTGGATTTCTTCATGACCTTTCATGGTTACAGTCTTCCAATAGATACAATCAAACAGGTTATATAAGCAGTTAATGGAAATGTAATCTGGACACTCGTGCAGGTTGAGCTAATGAAGGGATGAATACAACCCAGACTGGTTGCATTAAACTTTAATTTATATGTAATCACAACTGAATGGAAAATCTACCTCTATCCCAAGTCTTCCAGCACAACTTTCATGGTTCACCTTCAATACTTTCCACAACTTTGGTCCATATCTGGTACAGCAAATGTCAACCAAGCTGAAACCCATTGTATAACTCCCTGGAGAGGTGTTTAGATGCATGACATTGTTAAATAAAAGATCAGGTTAAGATGATATTGAACAAATTTTACAAGCTTGTTTTTCAATCCTATCATTAAAACCAGCATAATTAAAATGATCAGCTAATGCAATGTAAGTGTTTTGATAAAGTTAGTTACAATTGATCAATATTAAGAACATACCTCTACAATGATGTGTTTCGAGCACATGTGGGAGAAATAGCCATTTGGTTGTTTTAACCTTCAATCATTGTTTTGTTTTAAGTATTAACAGCAATTATCATTAACATTGAAGTACTTACCTGTGACCGCTGCAATAAATCTTGTTAAAATAACCAAAACATACTTTTTGCATGCAGCAACCTGCCACCTAGAATCAACATCATCTGCACATAGTTAAGATGTAATGTGCACAGATGGAATTCATGGGACATAACTACTCCATTCCTTTCAGAAATATGATGCATAAGTAATATATTTACATGTTAAATTCACTAATATTCCCATTCTTGTGTACGTTTCAATTCTTATCATTAATAACAAAATTAGTTGGTGATTATTTTAAATGTTTTGATCGTCTTTCAAAACATCTAGAAGAACTCAATTGATTGGAATAGCCCGCACCAGGATTTCTTTTGATCTTTTCAAATTTCAGATTTTGATATACAATGTTATCAACCTCTCATTTTGGAATGGGAGGGGATCCAACAGCAGATTTGTTAAGGGGTGAATTGTTCACAGGGCAGTTTGAATTGGGTTCCTTAGATCACTATTAGTTAGAAATCGCAGGTAATTCCATCAAGCAGTAAATCATGAAAATGGGAACAAAGTGAGCTAAATAACAATTTATTGCCTTCCTCTGTGTAACATACGGGGTACCTGTGTGTTCGATCCTTGCCTCCCTGTGACCCTGCACAGTAATTTCATTTTGACATTTGTTCCCCATTCGTCTTTAAGCTGAGGCTTGAGTTTCACCGTCATTACACACATGTGTAAATAATTATCAAAATTTCTCTCCCTCATTCATTTTGACTAATTGCTCAACTATTACCATTTGTGGGCTTTACAGAGGTACATTGTACACAGCATGCTACTGCATTTGGTTCTCATTAGAAGGGCTTCTCATTAGTAACTAATTGGTCGTGTTTCTGGGATATATTTTTCTGTTATTGTAAAATGGAAAAAATATCTTCAGCAAAGTAGTCTCAGAGTTGAAGCTGGTATTACCCAATACATAAACATAACTGGCCTATGATTAACCTCAAAGCAAACTGCTGAAAAAAAATTGAACTTACAACCAAAACGAGTTGTGGGACAAGGACATGTAACTATACTATGTGCCAAACCACTACTCCCATTAAATATACTGCACAAAGTGAAGCAAATAATATGTTTCTCTCATCTTTCTGGTGTTTTCTGTTTTGCCAGTACCTCCTGAAGGATTTTTCCATATTAAAAACACATTACACAGAGAGCAAATTTTGAAAAAGGCCCAAAAGATCATATCTTATAAATTCAAGCGATGAGACCATTTTTAAAATGCAACAAATGACCTATCTTAAGAATAAAAACAAAATATGGGATTAAGCATGTCCATTAGACATTGGAGCAGAAGCAGGCCATTTGGCCCATCGAGTCTGCTCTGCCATTCACTCATGGCTGATCTAATTTTACCTCTCAACTGCATTCTCGTGCCTTTTCCCTGTAACCTTTGACACTCTTCCTAATCAAGAATTTATCAATCTCCACTTTAATAAAACCATATGAATGATAGCATGCAATGAAGTATTCGTACAGGCACTTCTATGTACGCAGGTAGGGTGTAAAACTCACTCAGGTAACCCACTCATTGGCTCCACTGTGAATTGATTCATGTATATAGTCAGTTTAAAGGAAAGCAGGAATATCTTGCATTTGTGTCATTTACAGCGGATCACCAATTACTTGCAGATTTTTTGGGATGACGGAGAGACTGAAGGAAGAGAAACAAAACATTCATATGCATTTGTACCCTAAGAGCTTATCTGAGCCACTCTCTATCTCAACTTTTTAAGAACAAAATGCATCCAAAAAGTAAGGTCTAAATTAACGAATACCTGCTAATCCAGGCATAATTCTGGTAAATAGACACGAAACGCTGGAGTAACTCAGCATCTCTGACAGAGGGAATGGGTGATGTTTCGTGTCAAGACCCTTCTTCAGACTTGACCCAAAATGTCACTCATTCCTTCTATCCAGAGATGCTGCCTGTCCGGATGAGTTACTCCAGCATTTGGTGTCTATCTTTGGTGTAAACCAGCATCTGCAGTTCCTTCCTACACATCATTCCTACACATCACCTTTCCAGAGCCTCCATACCCTTCCTGTAATGAGGCAACCAGAATTGATGTCATCCATCAAATTTTGCCTCGATATCAAGGGTCATTATTTTCACCTCACCTCTTGAATAATACATTTTTTTGAGCCATAAAAATCTTACAGAAGGACATTTGGCCCATCATATCTATGTCTATTGAATACCAGAATAATCTCACCTACCAGAATAATGTTGACTGTTCTGCCTGCCGTGGCTCTTAGTACATAAATTAGTACATTTGGAAATATTGAGAATTACTCTCTCTCCCATCCTCTCATGCTGAGTTTGGGTTCCCCATCATTCTTTGGCTTAAATAAAACATGCCCTGTTGTTTTTTGACATCACTGCAATGGGAAAAATGTTCTTTTATTTATCTTATGTCTGCCCTCTTTATTTCACGCACATCATTGAAGCTTCCCACAGCTTCCACTTATCCAAAGCAATCAAACTAGCCTATCCACCCTTATCTCTGGTTACAATTGTTCAGTCCAGACAGCACCCTTGTGAATCCCATCAGCTCAGATTCTCCAATGCAATCAGATAGTTCCTGTAAAAGGAGTGATTTGAACTGCACTTAGTACCGAAACTGTGGCCAACTGATGTTGAAAGCAGTTCTAGCTCTCTCTGCCCTTATATTTTATACCTCAGCCAATAAAAGAGACCCTCCCACATGCCTTAAACATTTTATTCACCGCTCCTGTTACATTTAAGAATTTGGGTTCACCCTCAAAGTATTCATCATTTTGACCCAAGATTGGACCAAGGATGTAATGAAATCTGGAATTAAGTGGTCCTCGCTGAGTCCAAATGTGGTGAATGTATTTTGCCAAGTGAATTTGATTTGATAGTAATGTCGATGATAGCTTTTTTCAGGAGACTGATCGGGTAGTAATCTGCTGAATTGGATTTGCTATGCTATACTCAAGATGGCGGACTGCGGGGGTGATGCGCCGTCGTGTATGGCCGCTCCTCCTGCAGTCCGTCCTTTCTCCCTTTTTTATTTTTATTTTTAGTCCTTAGTTGGAAGTCTTCTTTTATGTGGTGGGTGGGGGGGGGGAAGGGGGAAACTGTTTAAATCCCAGTCCTACCTGGTCGGAGAAGCGGTTTTCTTCCAAACCGCTTCTTCGTCCTCTCTGTGCGGCCTACCGTCGAGCTGGAGCAGCGCTGGAGCGGCGTTTCCTGCCGGGACTGCGGGGCTTCGCCGGCGGTACAGATGCTGGGACACCAACACCAACGTGGAGCGGGCGATGCCTTACCGGGTCGCCTTCGGGTAAGCTCCGGAGCACTGGGAACATCGCTGTGCTGCGGCTGCAGAGCGTCCAGCCGCGGGCGGGCGGCACTGGATTTCAACACCGCGGGGCCTGGTGTCCGAGTTCGCCAGTGTCAGCGGTCCGGCCAGCGCGGCCTGAGAACTTTGGACACTGCAGTCTTCAGGGAGGAAGCGGCCGCTTCAGTCCAGGCCGCTGAAAAATCGTTCACCCGACGGCGATGATCCGGCTTCGCGGCAGAGGGCCTGAGAACATCGAGTTGGCTGAGGAGGCCACATATAGACCCCGACCTCGGGTGGACTATGAGGGGGAGAACTGGATAATTTTAGTGCCTTCCCTCACAGTGAATTCTGCTGTGGGGGGACGTTTCTTGTTGATTTCTATAGTGTACTGTTCTGTGTCTTTTTTCTCTTTTTTGTTTTTATGGATTTATTGACATTTGATCTGTTCAATTAATTTAATCAATCTCTGTAAAGCACTTTGGTTCAAATACTGGTTTTGTTGAAAAGTGCTATATAAATAAAGATTATTATTATTATTATTATTATTTATGGACAACTTTCCACATTGCAGTAGATGTTATAACTGTAATACAATAGCTTGGCAAGAGGTGAGGCTAGTTCTGAAGTTCAAGTTTTCATTATTATAATCGCTATATTGCCTGGTCCTGTTTTCTTTTCTGTATTCAAGGCCCAAAGACACTTTTGATTGTGTTTGGCTAAACTGAAGGTTGATTAGAGCAGGAAGCAAGGATGGATCATCCATATTGTACTTCTGGCCAAGAAAGGAAAGGTCTGATATTAACATGTATTTGGAGATTCATTCTTCGGCTGTTTAATTTTTCATCACCATTCATGTTCAGAAGCAGCAGATCTGAAGAAATACGATCAAATCCATTGGAGAGAGACAAAAATGCTTGAGAAACTCAGCGGGTGAGGCAGCATCTATGGAGCGAAAGAATAGCTGACGTTTCGGGTCGAGTCCCTTCGTCAGACGTATTCCTTCGCTCCATAGGTGCTGCCTCACCCGCTGAGTTTCTCTAGCATTTTTGTCCACCTTCATTATTTCCAGCATCTCCAGCTCTTTCTTAAAAATCCATTGGAGAGATCTGTTAGCTCAGGGATTACTATTCCCCCTTTTTTGTCATCGAATGCAGTATATTGATCTATGTTGCAATTTTGGCAGCTTCCTCGTTGCAATAGTAGAGTGATGGTTATGCCAGTTTGTGTGGTTACAGGTTATGGCGCTATACAATTATGCTGTCAGAGTGCTCCGGGTGCCGAGCTTTTAACTAAAATGAAAAATGCTTGATAAACACAGCAGGTCAGACAGCATGTGTGGAATGAACCGCAGTGAGCAGATTTTGCTAAATAGAAGAACATTTTAACTGCCTAATCTTTTCGGACTCTATCCCATTTCACACGATGGCAGTTCTTTAAAAAAACTTTGTTGCTATATACACATAGTTTTCTTTAATGTGTGTGCATATATATCTACACACATATACATGTGTGGGTGGATACACATATATACATGTGTGTATATATATATATCGGCAGTAGACACAAAATGCTGGAGTAACTCGGTGGGTCAGACCCTACCACACCCACTCCTTCTCTCCAGAGATGCTGCCTGACCCGCTGAGTTACTCTTGCATTTTGTGTTTACCTATGATTTAAACCAGCATCTGCGGTTCCTTCCTATATATACATATATATATATATATACACCAAACACATATTGATATACATTTACATATGCATATACATATGTGTGTGTATTAATTGGCATATTTACACGTATATGTATATACACGTATATGTATACACACACACACACACACACACACACACACACACACACAGAAATTATATCACCTCCACCAGGCTATCTATTGTCATGTTCTACATTCTAATCGCTCTCTGCATAAATAAATTTTGTCAAATTTTGGGCCTAAACTATACAGCTCAAGCCTTCACTGCGCTCCCATGCAGGTCCTGCAACCATGCTTAACTTTTGCAGCTACATTTTTTTTATTCTCTAAATACCATTGTCAACTGGAAAGAGTTCAGAAATGACTTTGCAAAACATAGAAACATAGAAACATAGAAATTAGGTGCAGGAGTAGGCCATTCGGCCCTTCGAGCCTGCACTGCCATTCAATATGATCATGGTTGATCATCCAACTCAGTATCCCGTACCTGCCTTCTCTCCATACCCCCTGATCCCCTTAGCCACAAGGGCCACATCTAACTCCCTCTTAAATATAGCCAATGAACTGGCCTTAATTAATTTAACAAGATTTAATTAAAATATATAAAAATGAATGCAAATATAATATGTTAAATGATTATATAGTTAGCATCCATCCATCTGTGAGTGATGCTGCTGCAGCTTTGATGTGTTCCTGTTTGGAGAGGGGAATGTATCATCTAAGTTTGCCTTTCCTGCTGTGGCTGACAAAATGGAAACCACTATAAAATAATTTGAAATGTTAAATATGAAAACTAAAGAAAAGTAAACAAAACTCAACCTTTCCTACCCTTCATAATGAAATTGAGTGATCCTGTTCATGAGATTAAATAATGGATACAGCAACTATGGATGGCCTAAGGGTGAAGACCATGACGCATGGTATTTCTGGCACCTTGGATCAGGAAGATTCAGAAACAGCCCTGGTCTCACTGTTATAGAGTCATAGAGTCATAGAGTGATACAGTGTGGAAAAAGGCCCTTCAGCCCAACTTGCCCACACCGGCCAACATGTCCCAGCTACACTAGTCCCACCTGCCTTTGTTTGGTCCATATTACTTCAAACTTGTCCTATCCATGTACCTGTCTAACTGTTTCTGTAATGTTGGGATAATTCCAGCCTCAACTGCCTCCACTGGCAGCTTGTTCCATACACCCACCACCCTTTATGTGAAAAAGTTACCCCTCAGATTCCTATTAAATCTTTTCCCCTTCACATTGAACCAATGACCTCCGGTCCTAGATTGCCCCACTCCAGGCAAGAGATTCTGTGCATCTGCCCGATCTATTCCTCTCATGATTTTATACACCTCCATAAGGTCAAGGTCACCTCAATGTTGTGCCCAGTGTCAGAACACAAGGTCACTGGTACTGATATCTGATCTTTAGCATGTCCTATATTTCAGCAGTGAGATGCAGAGAAGTTACGAACCCGTTGACCTGTAGAACGGTTCTGTTATTAATTGCTGACCAAATGCAAATATGATCCAGTCCACTGATCAAAAGTAGTTTAAAATACATGATAAAATCCATTCAGTATTGTAACTAAGCTTTTGATCATTGAATTATAATGTGGCCTGTGCAATTTAACCTTTTCATGTTTAGCTGCATTTCTTTGGATACCATTATATAATTCAAAACTTTCTGGTTAATTGAATCAACGTTCAGGATTAGGTTAATTTTACATTTAATGCTTCATTCCAGCATTGACCTCCATTATGTTTAGTGAGAGACGTGTTATTTTGCTTGGCAATGTTGTATTTTCGGTGGGGAGAAGCTGAAGAAATGAGGCTCACTTCACAGTACAAGGAGAGAAATTCCACGTCCTACATTTACCTTGCACATCAAGGGCCTGGTGTAAAATAAACCTGCCATTGACCTCCAGGAGGCTCAGCCACTGAAACAGCCTTAACAAGACATTAAACGCAGCAAATGTGCTCCTTAAACCATTACCAGCTGCAGAAGGCAGCAACAGCTCTGCAAAAGAGCCTTGCAGACACGATTTCCAAGAAGAAACAGAAGTCATAAGATTTCCCATATCTCAACATCCAGAATTCTATCCATTAAACAGCAAAAAAAAAATCTCATATGAAGGTCTTTATCAGTTCTCTCCAAAACACAGCAATGCTTCAAACAGGTTGAGTTGATCGGAAAGGATCTTATTGCTATTGCTATTGATTGCCTTGTTTCATAGGAAATAGTTACATTGCAATTGTTCCTCACACTTGAAATAAATTCTTCAGAATCCATCTTCAAGTATGTGGGACATATTTTGTCATGCAAACCAGCATTATTAACCATTCAAGCATAACAATTATATAATTAATACATTTGACCTCTGTCCTGCCCAATGAGGCCTTGCTGTATGTGTCTCATTTACCTACCTTCCCTCACTTTCCCTGTCTTTGACTTTGTAGTTCCAATCACTTCAGTTTGGTTCTCTGATTTCTTTACACATGTTACTTTAATTGCATCCTGATGCATGCCCAAATGAACTAAAACATAAATTAATTCAATTGCTGCCAATTTTGTGAACAATGAACAACAGCCATCACACTGTATATTTGATCTTAATTTGCAATCTCTACAATGAACCTAATTATGTTTACAAGATAGCTCTTTACATAACACTCTGATTACTTTCCTGTACTACAAATAGGCACATATGGCTAGGAATGCAATAGCACTAAACATACAATATTTGTAGTATCTTTGCATTAGTTCCTGGGTCCAAAATTTCACTCCTTTGAAATCAATGGAATTGTATACAACTGCTAACATATTGCACAATTAAATGTTGAAACAGCAAATTAATTTATTCTTTCTTATGTATCGTGCAACACCATTGAAGCTTGTATCCAAAAATTTGCCAACTTTGGAAAGTGTCTCACATGAGCCCTCCTAGCATCTTTAACTATGCACAAATCCTATCACTACATTGCTGCACACAAAATCTAACATGGACCAACACAATTTACTAACATCTTTAAGGATAATTATTACCGACTTTGTTTAACAAGATTTTTTATTTAATGGAAACTAATAATATTTCAAATGACGACTGAGAATAGAAACGTTTTTTTCTCATCATAAATCCACCACCTGTGGGTGATGTTCTTTTAAATTCATAGAAATTACTTTGAAGCAGTTCATAAATTATTTCATAGTTATAATGGATACAGAAGAATCAGTTCCCTGATATTTAAAAAAAATCTTATTTGGTTTCTCTTTGCAGCTTTCAGTTTGGTTAATTTATTAATTGTTGAAGCCTCTTCAAAAACCTGCTTTAGAAAAATATTTAAAAAGCATCTTGTAAACTTGAGTTGCACTGTATGCAATTGTGCATAAAATGTATGTTAAAATGTGGAAAATTCTTGCTGAAAGATAAGCAGAACAATTGGCCGGAAATTGTGTGGCAGGTAGGATCTTGTTTAGTTTTTTTTTTAATGTCGCTCCCTTCAATATTTTTAAATTCTGATTCACAAGCATTTTGTAACCATGGGCTCATTAACTGAGCTGCAATCAATTAATTAACATCTCTGTTGCTCCAGGCTTTTGTTTTTAGTGTTTCAATAGTCTGGTATATTTAATCATCTACAAAGGAAATATGTAGCTCAATGAACTTTTATCATAAGTTACATATTCTTTTCTTGGTTTAGCTAATGTTTTCATGCAAATCCACAATCTTTATGCCTCCCGAGGAATAGAACAGCCACTCGAAGAAACAGTTTGTTAATGCCAGTAGAATTCAATCGATTATTAGTGATCATCAAATATTTTAAATAGATTGCGTTCACTTCTTACAATCTATAACAATATCATTTATGTTTGACATGTTTTTTGTCATCATGAAACTATTGAGAGACATTATTATCATTGTGTGATTAGCGACATGCTTGCATCATAATTTGTATTCTCTCATTAATTACTTTGTTCAACAACCCACTTTTAATCACTAATTATATTTGTAAAAACTGTTCAGTTATTACATAGAAATGTTACAATATTTCCTTCACAGCCAGAACCAGTAAATTGACATTCAGGGAAAATTAGTTTCATAAAATTAACATTCCTTAAAATGTTTTTAAATGTTTTTAAAAATACACGAGAGTAATAAATGCTGATAAAGAAACAAATTAATCTGTCTTTCACTGAAAGAAAGCTAAGCTGGTTTTCAATATTTTAAACACTAATAAATAAAAATACTTGTTTTCAAAGGACACTTCATTTGTACTGTTTAAAATGTTGCAGATACAAAATTAGATTTTACATTAAGAAAACCCGATTGTTTCTGTTTGTTGCACTCATTTCTTCAAAAGCAGCAAAGGTGGGACAGTGAGGTTGCCGTTGAACTCGCTTGTGATTCTTTTGCTGATATTAAGTCCTATGATGCCATCTAGTGCCCACTGCTACAGTTGCTTCATGCCTCATTGTCCCATTGTTAAACTTCAAGACTGCTGCATTTGGTAAATCAAAATTACGAAAGAATTGTTCTTTCACTTATAAATTGTAAACTTAAACCTGTCGACATTTATCCATCTTAAAAATAAAAATCCGCCACACTGCGAGGAACATTTATTGCTGAAAGGTAAAGCTCATTTTAATTTTGCTCTCCGACTGAAGAAGATCTGAATAATTCTCTTACAAAATTAACATACTGTTTAAAAAGAATAAAACTGAAACAGTCCACTGAGACATGACTATAAGACAATAACCTTGTCATAGGCAATAATGTACGGAATTGTCACTGTCAATCCTAGGGAGTTAAAAAAGACTGTCATTAAGCTGACAGTACTCAGCGTATCATCTTTAACTGACTGTTTAAATTATAACAACCCCACCTTCTGTCAGTCCCTGCATTCAGCGATCAAGACGACTAACCTGTCTGCTAAAATCAATTTTTGCTTCAGTAATATTCTGCATTTCATAGGTAGAAGCCATTTTCCTTTTCTAATAATCACATTGAAATGCAGTCCTCCTGTTCTAGCAGTATCCAAAGATTTTATATTAAATCTACCAAATGCATTTTCGTGTGATCAACGATTAAAATCATATTTCTTAACAGTGATTTTCGAATATATTTTGTGGTTTGTCTGTTTCTTTTCTCCCAGGCAATAAAGGGTCAGCTTTTGGAGTGTAAGAGATAATTGGCATTGCTGAAAAAAACAGGATGCCTTTTGCATTGTCTTAAGATAGTCTATTAGTACTTCTAATGTGGAGAAGAAATACTGTCGGAAATGTTTAGGCATTTCCATTTCATCCTCTTTTCTATCAACAGCATTGTGCTACAAGAAATATAAAAGACAATTTCTGTAAAAATAGACACAGTTAAAAAGAAATACAAAGATCCAAATATTATATTCAATCAAACCCCTTGTAATAGTATTTTCTTTATTTATTTTTGAGGTGGCCGACAAGCGCTACAGTAGTGGGGGAAAAAAGCATGTTTCGGCTAAACATTTTATTTGCTTCCTTTGACAATTCACCCAATTCCCCCATGGATTGCAAGCATTTCTGCCGGGGGGGTAATGTTTAAAACCCATCTCACATTGCAAGGGAGAAGATGGGCTGCTTACGACTGCTCATGACAATGCAGACAAAGTACATACGAAGTGTTGTTGAGTGGAGAGTTCCAATATGTTGGCCCCAGTGACAATGAAGGAATGATATTATGTTGGCAGGTCATGGAGGTGTATAACCTCATGGAGAATGGTCAGATGGTGGCACTCCCTATGCTTGCTGATTTTCTCCCTTCAGATAGCTGCCAGTTTTAGGAAACATAGAAAATAGGTGCAGGAATAGGCCATTCGGCCCTTCCAGCCAGCACCGCCATTCAATTGGATCATGGCTGATCCTAAATCAGTACCCCTTTCCTGCTTTTTCCCCCATATCCCTTGATTCCATTAGCCCTTAGAGCTATATCTAACTCTCTCTTGAATACATCCAGTGGATTGGCCTCCACTGCCTACTGTGGCAGAGAATTCCACAGATTCACAACTCTCTGGGTGAAAAGGTTTCTCCTCATCTCAGTCCTAAATGGCCGACCCCTAATTCTTCAACTGTGACCCCTTGGTTCTGGACTTCCCCAACATCGGGAACATTTTACCTGCATCTAGCCTGTCCAATCCCTTATGAATTGTATATGTTTCTATAAGATCCCCTCTCATCCATCTAAATTCCAGTGAGTACAAGCCCAGTTGACCCATTCTTTTATTGTCTGCCAGAATAGGAAGTGCAGTTAAAAAAGCCTCAATAATTACAATGCATTTTGTAGATGGTGGTGAATGAGATGAGTGTTTCAGATGGTGGTGAAGCCGCCGGAAAGCATATTGATCAAGTGGGTTGCTTTGTTCTGGGTGATATTTCAAATGTATTTGTCTAGTTGGACATGTGCTCACCAGGTTAATGAACAATACAGTATTTAACTACACTCATGTGTCTTGTAGATGGTGACAAGACCTTGGGTAATCAGATGTTACGTAATTGTCTGCAGAATACCCAGTCACTAAATGCAATACTCTGAATACCTGCATAATTTCAGGATACAAGTAACTGATATTCACAACTTGAATTTAGAGCATAGTCAGATATTAATTTACCCAAAGGATATTTGGACAGTTGTTTGTCAGACCAGCCATTATAATTCCCACGTGTAGAAAATAACTGCAGATGCTGGTTTAAATCGAAGATAGACACAAAGTGCTGGAGTATCTCAACGGGACAGGCAGCATTTCTGGAGAGAAGGAATAGGTTCAGGCATGTGATCAAAATGTCATAAGGTCATAAGCGATAGGAGCAGAATAAGGCCATTTGGCCCATCATGTCTACTCCGTCATTCAATCATGGCTGATCCTTCTCTCCCTACTAACGCCATTCTCCTACCTTCTCCCCATAACCCCTGACACCCGTACTAATCAAGAATCTATCTCTGCCTTAAAAATATCCATTGATGGCCTCCACAGCCATCTGTGGCAAAGAATTCCCCAGATTTACCACCCTCTTACAAAGGAACTTCCTCCTCATCTCCTTCCTAAAGGAACTTCCTTTAATTCTGATGCTATGACCTCTAGTCCTGAACTCTCCCACCAGTGGAAACAACCTCTCCGCATCCACTCTATCTAAGCCTTTCACTATCCGATATGTTTCAATGAGGTACCCCTTCATCCTTCTGAACTCCAGCAAGTACAGACCCAGTGCCTTCAAATGGTCATTACATGCGATTGGAAAGATATTGTCAAGCTGGACAGGGTGCAGAGAAGATTCACGTGGATGTTGCCAGGACTCAGGGGCCTGAGTTATACACTTGTGTTCAGTCCGCTAAGGACCTGGATCTCCCAGTCCGTAACCATTTTAAAGGGCCTGCCCCACTGTATGAGGTAATTCAAGAGCTCTCCCGAGTTTAAAAAATTCGAACTCGTGGTAAGTACATAGAATGTACGTAGTGGTGGGTATGTCGGAGCTCGGGGCGTCTCTTAGCGGCTTGTAACGCTAACGGCAGGTACTCGGGAAAGACGGCAAGCTCGTGAAGACTCGTGAGGATTTTTCAACATGTTGAAAAATGTCCACGAAAGCACTGAGTGTCCACGAGCAGCTTTTGCCATAATTCTCCGAGTTCGAATCAGGGGAAACTCAGGAGAACTCTCGAATTAGCTCATACAGTGGGACAGGCCCTTAACTCTCCTTCCCATACCCAAACTGACCTTTCCGTCCTGGGCCTCCTTCATTGTCAGTGTAAGGCCACATGCAAACAGGAGGAAAACACCTCGTATTCTGCATGGGTAGCTTACAACCCGACAGTATGAACGTTGGAACATTGTATTCAGAAATTTTAGGTAACCAAATGAACCTCCTTTTTGGTAACCCCCCCCCCCCCCCCCCCCCCCCCCCCCCCCCCCCCCCCTCCACCTCTCCTCCCTGTGACCCGCTTGAAATAACACCCATCCTCCTCTTCCCCAATCCTTCCACCTACCTGGTGGTGAGTGTATGGAACAAGCTGCCACAGGAGGTAGTTGAGGCAGGGATTATCATTTAGCATGTAACAGTTAACAGTTAGACAGGTACATGGATAGGACAGGCTTGGAGGGATATGGGCCAAATGCGGGCAGGTGGGACCAGTGTAGCTGGGACTTAAAAAATAAGGCAATTGGTCAAACGACTATCTTTACAGATTTCAACCATTGTTAAATTTCATCCGAATTAGTTAATAAATCTACATTATAAATTTACATTTGGAATCAAAGCTTTTTTTTTTTTAAACTGCTATATTAATTGCAGTAACTATAATATTTGTGTTAAGAAGGTTTCTGGTGAATGCAAAAGTTGAATTTCACCCAATACTTCTACCAGGAAGATGTTTTCCACACATTGTTATGTCCTTGGCTATGGACCTCCAGAATAAATTACCTGAATAACATGCTAATAATAATAATAATAATAATAATAATAATAATAATAATAATAATAATAATAATATATTTTATTGTCATTGCCCATAAGTGCAACAAGATTTGGGTATGCAGCTTCCATCCGATGTCATAACTTAAGTAATTACTAAAATTTAGGTTTAGATACCCCGAGAACATGGTTTGTACAAAGAACATTACAACAGTAAAACAGTCAAAACAGACTAAAGTGCAGATGTGTCTGTGCAACGTGACCATCCGAGGGAGACAGTCCATGGGAGGTGGGGGGCACTCAGCAGGGCCGGTTCAGAGCCGCTATAGCTCTGGGAATGAAGCTGTTCCTGAGTCTGGAGGTTCGGGCGGAGAAGGCCTTGTAATGTCTGCCGGAGGGAAGTAGCTCGAACAGCCCGTTACAAGGGTGTGAGGTGTCTATGTGGATGCTGACGGCCTTCCTGAGGCACCGTGTGTGGTAGATGCCCCCTAAGGCTGGTAGCGGTGTCCCAATAATCTTCTGCGCTCTGTGGACGACGCGCTGAAGAGCTCTCCTCTCCGCCTCCGTGCAGCTGAGATACCACACAGAGATGCCATACGTTAATATGCTCTGTGTGGTGCAGCGGTAGAAGGTTGTCAGCAGCTGTTGGGGCAGACCAGTCTTTTTTAATGTCCTCAGGAAGAATAGTCGTTGCTGTGCCTTCTTGACCAGCGCAGCGGTGTTGGTGGACCATGTGAGGTGGTGGTGGACCATGTGAACAGGAGATGGAATGGAATATGTTAAAATTAACAACCTAAGCATTTCCCAGCTTATCGCAATGAAGGAATTATTGCTAAATCTTTTACGAAGCAGTCGGTCTAACTAATAATTGTTAAAAAAGAACACCAACTGTGATATGGGATATTCATAATATTCATGAATGTGGTTGTGATGAAAATAACAATAAGCTTCCAAAAATGTAACTTCAATCTTTGTGGACAAAAGTAAAGTACATCTATAAAATAAAACTGAACAGCAATTAACAAATATCTACAATTCATAAATACGTAGCATGAGTGTACCTTTTCTATAATCCTTATTCATAACGTTGAATATTAGCAGAAAGATTACACATTTTGATTGGCTTCCCCTCAGGGATAAATCCCAAGAGGGTCACGCAGTCGAAGAACCTTGTTTGAATCTGAAAGCTCTCCGACAAGAGATCTATCCACTAATGGTTGTAATGCAGTCCCCAGCAGCTTCAATGCTACAATAAGGGGCAGAGAGATGATTAATACACTGCTGTTCTCTCTCATGCAATAACCAGGTCTCTGATTCCAACCCAACACAGAATCCTTTGAAGATCGCATTGCAAGCAAACTAGAATTTTACAGGAGGAAAGCAGCATTATTAAAGACAATGCATCCTCTCCGCAGCTATGGAAATATAATATTTAAGCAATGGTTGACATTGTTGTTTTTTCACACGTGGGGGAAATGACAAGCCAAAAGCAAAATAGTCACGTTTACTTCAGGCAAAAGTGTTATAGATATTATAAAGAGAGTGACATGGAAATTAGAAAGAAAATGGGTCAAGACATTGATTAAACAATGGGTGAAATATGCATTCTGTATGCAGATAACAGGGGCAAAAGCCATTTGGTTCTTGAACACTACACAACTTTAACCTCAACTATGAACTGTAGACTGCCTTTGGCTGCATTAAGGACTTTGGGTTGTTTTGGCACTTGTATTGAGTTATTCGTTTATTGAATTGTTGTTAATTCTATATTATCCATGTTCATTGTGTTTACAGACCTGCTGTACTGCTGTAATAAGAATTGCATTGCTGTGTTGTTGGTACATATGATGATTAGACACTCAAGACGCTTGACACTGTAGTAAGATACATTCATAAGTGATTGGAGCAGAATTAAGTCTACTCCGTCTTTCAAGCATGGCTGATCTATCTTTCCCCCTTAACCCCCCTCTTCTGCCTTTTCCCCCTAACCTCTGATACCTGTACTAATCAAGAATCTATCTAACTCTGCCTTAAAAAAATCCATTGACTTGGCCTCCACAGCCTTCTGTGGCAATGAATTCCACAGAGTCACCAACCTCAAACTAAATAAATTCCTCCACATATTTCTACAGGAACGTTCTTTAACTCAGAGGCTATGACCTCTGGTCCTAGAGTCAAGAGTCAAGAGAGAGAGTCAAGAGTCAAGAGTCAATTTAATTGTCATTTGGACCCCTGGAGGTCCAAACGAAATGCCGTATAATAATAGTAATATGACTCTCTCACTAGTAGAAATATCCTCTCCACATACACTCTATCCAGGCCTTTCACAATTTGGTAAGTTTCATTGAGGTCCCCCCCGTCATACTTCTAAACTCCAGCAAGTACAGGCCCAGTGTCGTCAAACACTTATCATATGTTAACCCAATCATTCCTGGGATAATTCTCGTAAACCACCTCTGGAGCCTCTCCAATGCCAGCACATCCTGCCTCAGCAATAGGGGCCCACATTTGCTCAAATGCAGTCTGACCAGCTCCTTTTAGAGCCTCAACATTACATCCCAGTTTTTGAATCCTAGTCCTCTTGAAATACAGTAAATGTGATCCGTACTACCGATTCGGCTTACAAATTAACTTTTTGGGAATCCTGCACCAGCACCCTCAAGTCCCTTTGCACCTCCGATTTCTGGATTCCTTCCATATTTAGAAAATTAATCTGTGCCTTTATTCCTACTGCCAAAATGCATGACCCAACACTTTGCTGTGCTGAATTCCATCGGTCACTTCTCTGCCCATTCTCCCAGCCTGTCCAAGCCTTTCTGCAGAATCCCAGCTTTCTCAACACTATTTGCCCCTCCACCTATCTTCATATCATCTGCAGAATGAGTGAAGAACACAAGGCATGGAAGGAGACCTGTTGCAAGAAACAGTGGATGGTGTGTGGGTACCTGAAATCCTGGTTGGGTCCAAACTGAGAGGCCTGGGAATGGAGATGAGCTCCTTCAGCACTTTGTGTCTTGCTTAAGCACTTGTATAGATCCAACTTAATATACCTCTCAAAATGTCACATTCATTATAAAAGACACAACAGTTGTTAATGCAATACTTATGCAATGCGTACACCAGACAGTACTGGATGAGTAGCACTTTCCTCCAGAACTGTTGAAAAGACTAAAACTATTACATTTTATCTTCATTCCCTAGACATTACTTCCAGCCCTGTTGACGTTACACAGTGGCACCGTCAAGTATGGCTGTCCAGCCTGTAGCTGTCTGTCCTTTCACCCTTTATTTTTAGTAAGTTAAAATGTTTTGTTTTAGAGGTCTAGTCTTTTTATGTGGTGGGTCCACCAAAGGGGAGGGGTAACGTAGTGTGGGGGGGCATCTCTGGAGGAAATGAATAGAAGGGGGAAACTGCATTTCTCAGTCCCTACCTAGTCGGAGATGTGGCTTTTCTCCGAACCGTGTCTTCGCCCCTTCCTCGCGGCCTACCAACGGGACTGGAGCGGTGTTTCCTGGCGGGACCGGCCAGAGCCTCGGCTTCGGCGGTGGTACAGCGCTGAAGCACCATCGTGGAGCGGGCGATGCCTTTCTGAGTCATTCGTAACTGTCACTATATGTCACGTTGTTACTTGTGGGCGGAGCACCAAGGCAAATTCCTTGTATGTGAATACTTGGCCAATAAACTTACTTACTTACTAACTTACTTAAGTCTCTATAATGGTGTCCATTCAAATCTGACATCCCTTTGTGTTTCAGCATCAAATTTTGGGTCCAACAAAACAACCCATGATGTTTTGTACCATTACATAGAATTGTATTTCCTGGAAACTGATTTGTGCTTCTAAAGGTTTATTACCCTGTCGGTGTGCAGCAGTCCAATTAATCACGTCTATGGGCCCTCTACTAGAAATATCAACACAATATGAAACCAAGGTGTTGCACACTCCAAATGTTCCAGGAAACACTACTAGTGTGGAGAATCAATGGGAAATGACAATCAGATAAGATAGTTTCCAATTTGGGATGGGAGAGAGAGGTGATCGTAGTTGAAGGGGAATGTTGCACAGACATTCAAGGGAAAGGGGGTGTGAGATCAAGGAACTGAATGCTGGATGCGCTGAGTTAGATTGGTGGAGTAGGAACTGTTGTTGAGACTGGAGGCAGGCTTTGTCGCTGTTAAGAAATAATCAATAGTCAGTGTGAGGGCTGGGAATGACACATCAGAAAAGGCTACTGCGTTGTGCCAGACTTTAGCAAAGATCCGTAGGTTACCCTTCAATGTAGGGTAATTGTTTGAAAGGCCATACCAGGGGGGGGGGGGAGGGTGTGGGTTAGTAATTATTTTAAAGGGTTGTGTCCCTGGGGTCAGTCAGAAACCTGTCTAGAAATATCTGCTCTTTGTGAATGGCCTGAGGACAAGGAAAAGATATCCAGGAATCTATTGCACACACCATCGAAACCATTCGAACATGTCAGAAACACATATGACCCAAAACAGAAATCATGTGTTGAATGTGAAAAGCACAAAGATATGGCACAACGCTAGCCTATCCCTTGGCCTATATATCTTTAAATACAAGTTGTTGTGAACAGTAATTGTTGTAACATCCAATAGGGTATGATTTTTAATTAATAAGACGAGTGATAGAAGCAGCAGAATTGGTGATGAGGGACTGTAACAAGTTCCTATAATAAGCTCAATGGAACAATAGTGCTCGCTGGGATTTTCCAATAGGCTCTTAAACTTACCTGAAGTGGTCTTACTGAAATGAACTACATTCAGTGCACATCACAATGCACTGAAATTAACTCATGAGAGTTTTGATTCACTTAAAATATAACCAGGCTTTGTACCCGTTTCACTCAACTGAAGTGGGCTTAAGGAAAGCTCCACTTGTGATAAAGCTCTTGTGCGAATCTGAAGCTATTTAGCATTTTTTATCTTCAAGTTTTACAATTTGGTTTTAGTACAAGCTCCCATTACTAATTGTTGATGATTTTAATGCAAACTAATTTTAATAATATTTCTGAAGTATAACACAATGTCATTGTCATTTCAATTGTTGATAGTACCCAGCAAAAAGCACAATAAGCAGGCACAGATATTTTGACGATCTATTTAATGAAGAACAGTCCAGTCCAATCTTTAATTCACAGTGTCCTGATGTTCCATGTTTCTCTACATTTGTCCTACTGCACTTTTTTTTAATGTTAATCCTTCATGACTTTGGCATTATTAGTAAGTTTGATGGAATGGAGAATATAGGTGGTGAATGAAACTGCTGTTCCACTCTGGAGATTCTAAGTCATTATTTTTAAAGGGAAAGATTCTGCAAACAAATATTTTTCAAACTCTCAGAATTAATTTCACTCCTAAGGGTCTGACAGCTCAAAAGTGCAACTACCAAGCAATTCGGCTTAAATTGACTGACAGGCCTGTTAAAGGCACAGAGTGAACCTTTCCTTACAGATATTTCCACAGTTTAATACTGATAGCAACAATGAATCCCTGGCGATTGAAATGCTTCCTCACACCTAACCTATCCTTTTTCTTGAAGAAGGGTCTCGACCGGAAACGTCACCCATTCCTGCTCACCAGAGATGCTGCCTGTCCCACTGAGTTACTCCAGCTTTTTGCATCTGCAGTTCCTTCCTACAATGTCCTTTTTCTTGCTGGTTTTGCAAACATGCCCTTCAACCACGTCAATATCTACATCTCAAAAAAACATTCAGTTAGAAGTGGTCCAAGTTTCTCTTTATTTGACCAGCTGAATCAAATCACCTCTAAACTTCTCCTATGGAAAATCTCTTCACTGTTGGAGCGTATCTCCATGATTAACACTTGTTAGATTTGGCATCATTTCAGTTATCTCCCTTCTACACCTGTGTGGCAAAGTAATCCAGTCAACATGTGTGAGGATCAAACGTAAATATTACACTCCTGGTGAGTGTGCATCAGTGATTTAGTGTCTTGTGGTTTGCTGATCACAGCAATGCAACCCAAATCATCAAAACACTGTTAGCAACCTCACACAACCTCACGTGAACAGTGGGTCGGCCTGGATGCCTCTGTTGTATCAGGAGAGTAGCGAATATAAAATTTGAACAAGGGAAATAAATTTATAAAAGGGTGTGGGGAAATTTATAAAATTATCAGGGGTTATGGGGAGAAGGCAGGAGAATGGGGTTCGGAGAGATAGATCAGCCATGATTCAAGATTTAAGATTCAAGATTCAAGAGAGTTTATTGTCATGTGTCCCTGATCGGACAATGAAATTCTTGCTTTGCTTCAGCACAACAGAACATAGTTTGCATGACTACAGAACAGATCAGTGTGTCCATATACCATTGTATAAATGAATACACACATGAATAAATAAACTGATAAAGTGCAAATAACAGATAATGGGTTATTAATGTTCAGAGTTTTGTCCGAGCCAAGTTTAATAAGCTGATGGCTGTGGGGAAGTAGCTATTCCTGAACCTGGTCATTACAGTCTTCAGGTCTTACCTTCCACTACCTGCAACCTCCAGCAACCACCTTCAACTAGCATCGCAACCGGCTTCGACTAAAAAATTACCGATTTTTAAAATGACGACCTATTTTTAGTTGCGGCCGGTTTTGAATTTTTTGAAATAATCGCCGGAACATAGAAGAAGCGGAAACCACTTACGACCATTAGGGAGACTGACAAAAACCTCCGGGAACCGCACGGAAACCTTGGGTGGGGCGCAAAGTCTCCAGAGGTTTCCGTTCAGGTTTCCCAAGTGGGACAGGGGCATAACAGCGTCTGCAGCGCCGAAGACCCGGGTTCGATCCTGACTACGGGTGTTTGTCTGTTCGGAGTTTTATACGTTCTCCCCGTGACCTGCATGAGTTTTCTCCAAGTCCTTTGGTTTCCTCCATGAACATTGGCTTGGTATAATTGTAAATTGTCCCTAGTGTGTGTAGGATAGTATTAGTGTGCAGGGATCGCTGGTCGGTGCGGACTTGTTGGGCCGAGGGGGCCAGTTTCAGCGCTGTATTTCTAAACTAAACTAAAGTAAATATGCAAAGTAGAGGCGGTGTAATAGTTAGGCATCTTCCAAAGAGCCACTACGGGAATATTCATAAGTCTCTTGAAAAGTATAATAAAACTCAATGATTGTTTCACCAATCGCTGCACCTGCAGAAATGTATGCCTTTCCAAATAAAACTCCGTTACTTTCTGACACTTTGACAATTTGTTGTCCGTGGTTGCTCGGAACAGGAAGATTGGCCACCTGCAAGTTAACATAAACCATATTGTCGAGACATCAGTTTTAAATGTTCTTTAGTCCACATCTGGAACTCTAAGATATGAGCAGGTAAGGATTCATTGGAAACCTTAGCTGAGTATAAGAAAGACAATTTTTACATTTGCCAAGCCAGTTAACGTACATATCTGTATGTCTTCGTAGTGTGGAAGGAAACCGAAGATCTCTGAGAAAACCCACGCGGTCACGGGGAGAACGTACAAACTCTGTACAGACAGCACCCATAGTTGAGATCGAACACGGGTCTCTGGCACTGCAAGCGCTGTAAGGCAGCAACTCTACCATTGTGCCACTCTGCTGCCCAGCATTTCAAGTACAATGAATGTAAAATGGACTGAAGTAACCTAGACACAATTTATAGTGCATTTAGCTAGTATTTATTTCAAGAGGGCTTGTATACAAAAACAGGGATATAAGGCTGAGGCTCGACAAGGCACTGGTAAGGTCACATTTGGCATATTGTGAGCAGATTTGGCGTATTGTGAGCATATCTGAAGAAGGGTGTGCTGGCTCTGGAGAGGGTCCAGAGGAGGTTTATACGAATGATCCCAGGAATTAGTAGGTTAACCGATGATAAGCATTTGTCGCTGGAGTTTAGAAAAATGAGGGGGGACCTCATTGAAACATACAGAACAGTGAAAGGCTTGGATAGAGTGGATGTGGAGAGGATGTTTCCACTAGTGGGAGAGTCTAAAACTAGAGGTCATAGCCTCAGAGTTAAGGGACGTTATTTTAGGAAGGAGATGACGAGAAATTGATTTATTCAGCGGGTGTTGAATCTGTAGAATTATCTGCTACAGAAGGTTGTGGAGGCCAAGTCTGTGGATATTTTTAAGGCAGGGAAGAGATAGATTCTTGATCAGTACAGGTGTCAGAGGATATGGGGAGAAGGCAGAAGAATGGGGTTAGGACAGATAAATCAGCCATGATTGAATGGCGGAGTAGAATTGATGGGCTGAATCGCCTAATTCTACTCCTATCACATGACCTTATGACAAGGAACTGCAGGTGCTGGAATCTTGCGTCAAACACTAAGTGCTGGAGTAATGCAACAAGTCAGGCAGCATCTCTGGAGGACATGTATATGCAATGTTTTGTGGCAGGACTCTTCAGTCTGAAGTAATCGGCTTTGCGCCTATCTTTTCAAAGGGTTATTATAGAATCATAGAAACATTGAAAACAGGTGCAGGAATAGGCCATTCAGCCCTTTGAGCCAGCACTGCCATTCAATATGATCATGGCTGATCATCTAAAATCAGTACTCTATTCCTGCTTTCTCCCCATATCCCTTGATTCAGTTAGCCCTAAGAGCTATATCTAACTCTCTCAAAAACATCCAGTGAATTGGCCTCCATTGCCTTCTGTGGCAGAGTATTCCACAGATTCACAACTCCCTGCGTGAAAAAGTTTTTCCTCATTTTCAAAAGTTTTATAATTTAATTTTACCAGTGCATGGTTTTTGATCAATATTTATTTAAGAATATTAATGTCCAGTTGATACACAAGGACCCATAGGAGTGGGTCAAATAGTTTGAGATTGATACTTGAAACATAGACCAACTTGGGTTGGCAAGGTGCCTTGATAAACATAGCACAATAATTATTCTAAGAATGATGCATGCGTGAAAATTAAGCTCAGTAATAGCAGTGACTTTGCTGGTCACCGTACAACATTACCTTTTTTGGACACAAAATGCTGGAGTAACTCAACGGGACTGGCAGCATCTCTGGAGAGAAGGAAGGTTGATGTTTCAGGATGAGACCCTTCTCCAGCATGTTGGGATGACAGATGGCGCAATGGGCTAAGTGTTCGGCTGGCGACCGGAAGGTAGCCGGTGGAATCCCGCTTGGAGTGTATACTTTCGTTGTGTCCTTGGGGCAAGACACTTCACCCACCTTTGCCTGTGTGTAAATGTAATGTAATTATGTGAAGCACTTTGGGGTCAATGCAAGTTGACTAAAAATGTGCTATATAAATAAGATTATTATTATTATTATTATTATTATTATTATTATTATTATTTTGCGTCCATCTTCGGTGTAAACCAGCATCTGCAGTTCCTTCCTACACATTACCTTTTTGGTTCAAGCTAAGTAAATATTTTATCTCATGAGGTATTACCTGAATGGTTGCCGATTAGGAAAAGGGGAGACGCAACGAGACCTGGGTGTCATGGTCCACCAGTCATTGAAAGTAGGCATGCAGGTGCAGCAGGCAGTGAAGAAAGCGAATGGTATGTTAGCATTCATAGCAAAATGATTTGAGTATAGGAGCAGGGAGGTTCTACTGCAGTTGTACAGGGTCTTGGTGAGACCACACCTGGAGTATTGCGTACAGTATTTGGTTTCCTAATCTGAGGAAGGACATTATTGCCATAGAGGGAGTGCAGAGACGGTTCACCAGACTGATTCCTGGGATGTCAGGACTTTCATATGAAGAAAGACTGGAAAGACTCGGCTTGTACTCGCTAGAATTTAGAAGATTGAGGGGGGAACTTATAGAAACTTACAAAATACTTAAGGGGGTGGGCAGGCTAGATGCAGGAAGATTGTTCCCGATGTTGGGGAAGTCCAGAACAAGGGGTCACAGTTTAAGGATAAAGGGGAAATCTTTCAGGACTGAGATGAGAAAAACATTTTTTACACAGGTGAATCTGTGGAATTCTCTGCCACAGAATGTAGTTGAGGCCAGTTCATTGGCTATATTTAAGAGGGAGTTAGATGTGGTCCTTGTGGCTAAAGGGATCAGGGGGTATAGAGAGAAGGCAGGTACAGGATACTGAGTTGGATGATCAGCCATGATCATATTGAATGGCGGTGCAGGCTCGAAGGGCCGAATGGCCTACTCCTGCACCTATTGTCTATGTTTCTATGTTTCTATGAGCTGCTATCAACGAATGACGGACCTACTTAGCCTGGCATCATGTCAAAATTTGAAATGTTCTAGTTAAGAATGTTATATGCAGCAGATTTACAGTGTTTTGATAAGTGACACTGGACAAGAAATACACCTTTCTTAAGCTGAAACTCATAATAAATCTAATATCAAGAATCAGTTTTATTGTCAGTGATCTTCCAATGACAATGCCTTTTGCCATCGCAGACCTGTCAAAACATGATATGTGAAATTGTTATGTCACATTACTTATCATGATTTAATACAAACAGTACTATTTTAATAAATCAAAATAGTAGGTTTATACCATAATGATTTTGTGGTATTTTCATTCTGTTACTGTGATATATAACCTTATTCCTTCAAATGATTTACTGATCGTGGTATAAAAGTATCAAAGATTGCAAGAGACCAGGGAATCTTTTTCTATTAGGCTTTACAGTATCACAGATCTGATGACTTGCAAATGCCTTTTGTCTATTTTTAAGAAAGAGAAGTTTGTGTCTGTGTCTTTGCAGCTTCTAGTGATTCTTGGAGGATTTTCGAATGTTCTTTCAGCATGAAAGCAGACCTTGCAGCGTGTTGAGTCCACACTGGTCATTAAGCACTCTTGAACACTCTTCCCACATAACTCCCATTCTAATCTCTCCATATGAGCAAAACTTCCATATTAATGTTACCATTGACCTACGGAGTACAGATAATGCAACAGCCAATTAACCTAGCAACATGTATATTTTGGAAGGTACACAAAAATGCTGGAGAAACTCAGCGGGGTGCAGCAGCATCTATGCAGCGAAGGAAATAGGCGACGTTTCGGGCCGAAACCCTTCTTCAGTCTTCCAGCATCTGCAGTTCCTTCTTGAACACATGTATGTTTTGGATGTGGGTGGAAACCTGAAGATGTGGAGGAAATCCACATGGCAACAGAAAGAATGCACAAAATCCATAGAGGTCATTATTACATTCAGATCACTGTATTACCTGCACCACTGTGGCACCCAATGGGCCAAGTTAGGATGTGAACAAATTGCCTTGGCAGTTAAAGCAAGTAACTAGAACTAACTAAAAGTAGCTAGGTAGTCCAAGAAATTCATCAGAGTCCACAGCACCATATGCTGGGCCATTGCGCAGCTTGACAATGAGTGGTTTGGTCTGGAGCTTGTCCTTTATTACCTCAGTAGTTCCTGAGACCAAAGACAGTGGGCATTACTGAACAGACCGCATACACATTCCTTGCAGGCTACACCTTTGCATAGCGTGCAAACAAAAATAGACGAGATTGCAGATTTCACATAATGCAAAGATAATATGTTTAATGAATTAAGTGGATTGCATGCAAAACAAAGTGAGCACTACAACCATGACAATGCAGCCACAGAACATGGACCACGTGGTAATTATTTGGCTCAGCAGAGTAACAGACTCTGTGAGAAAGTGATGTCATCAAAAAGTATCAAGAGAACATCACAAGAAATTATGTTGTGGCCTTTATTACGGCAGCATGTTACCCATTGTTTATTTTTTCTGCTCCGTGGATAAGGAAAAGGCATTTGCTTTACTTATTTCAAACAACCCATTAAATATTTACATTTTGCAGTGAGCATCATATGCTTGTCAAAGGGGTTAGAGAAATCCTATAGTAGAGTTATGTACATCTTTCAATAAGAGAGGTATGGACAATGATAGCAAGATGGATGGAATCTGATAAGACAGTTAAGGACCGACTATGTCAATAATCATCTCAGGATGGCAGAATTCCTTTCCCATCGGATACCAAGAATCCAATTCTTTTTTATGAAAATATGTAATTTCATGGACCTCACAATGGATCCTAGCTATTTGATTTGAGTCTTATTTTAACAGATTTCACTGTAAATACCAGGTTGTTTTGGACAAATTTAAACTTTCAATTGTTTTCTGGATATTAGTCCAACAAATTATCTACATAGTGATTTTAAAAACTTTGCATAATTTGGATGGTCGAAAGGGCAATGATTTCACAGCCCCTCCCTCCCCCCACCCCCTCCCCTCTCCCCCACACATAGAAAATGTGACTATATTTTACTTCTGGTACATAAAAGGACACAGCGTGACATGAGGTAGCCGTTAGATAGATCCATACTTAGATAGATCCATACGTTAGATTGATCCATACCGTTAGATAGATACTTTTGTAACCCTTGAGTAATCTGTTACTATAAAATACTCACCATGTCATTTTTGTTCCTGATCTTAATCCTTCTAAAATGCTGAAGTGAAAGTGCCATTTTGTGATATAAATAATACCTGAAAATATTTGGTTATCGGAATGAATCTTTACATTTTTAATTATTCACGTCATCTTCCGTATTCTTCAGCTGCAAGTTGTAAAAAAAAATAATCCTTTTTTTTTTCATTTGACATAGTATTTGTTTGACACGGAACTGATTGTGTAGATTTAGTGTAAGGAAGCCAAATGAAAAGGAAAATATAAGCCAATTTAGGGAGATAGAAAAAGAGAAATAATGCAAAGACCAAAACCAAACTCCTCTCCCATACGACAAAGGAAAAAAATTTAGAGTGAAATCTGGATGTTTTATTTGGATATTCATAGTGGATTTTAATGTCATGGAAATTAATAAACTACATTCCAATGATTATCACAATGAATGATTGTTGTTTTATTTCAATCTTCCAGAAGAAAACTTTGGTTGAAATTTGATGAAGAAATCAAAAATGTTTTGCAGTATATTCCCTTGTGCCCTGTGACAAATGATGAGAGATTTGATCTTGTTCACAAATTAAGGCCAAAACTTCTCAAACCTCAAATCTATGAAAGGAAGCAGTTTTAAGGGTATGGCTACTGTGAAAATTTGCAGGTGAAGATTTCTGCATCAAATACTGTTGACTATGTTTCTATGACTGTGTTCTCTTTGTTAATCAGAATGATCTTCAACTATCATCAAAGTTTTATCGTTAACGAAGTTAACTGCAGAGCTAGTGCTGTGGATCAGCTTATCCATTAGCTGAACATAGGCATTCAAAATGGTGAAATGTCTTACCCGTTGCCTAAATGTCATTTATTATAGAATTTGTGACAAGCTAAAGAGCAGAAACCAGATGGTGTGCAAAATTTCTGCCCTTTCACACATTGCCTCCTCAAAGTTCTCCTCCAGAAGGTTGGCCTTGACACATATATGCATTAGCGATATACTCTGCAGCTTTTTTCAAATAGGCTCTTTATTCCTGGAAGACTGTCAATCTAAAAACCTCCCTAATGACACAATTGTGTTCTGAAATGTTTTCTTTTTCCCTTCATATCTATTTGAAATGCACTTGAACAAAACAGTGGAATTTACATTGGCCATTTCCATGAAATCAGAGCTTATTTGCAATTCACATGAAACGCGACAGTTCCAAGGCTGCTCTCCTCCACCCGCATGCTGGCAAGCCAGTATTTACATTTATATATTTTGCCTTTCTCAAACCCTAGTTTACGAAATATAGCTAGGGCTGTAATGGAGGGAAACGCGCAAGCAGCATTCAGTTTTGCAAACGGTGGATCCACAAACGCAACAGGAAAAATGAGTATATAATCAATTAATTAATTATATTTGAGGTAGTAATTTTAACCCGGGAATTTCCCAGCTCTTCTTAAAATGTGCCGTGCAATTTTTTTGTCCACCTGCATGGATAGACAAAGGCATTTATGATGATGCAGAATTAGACAAGTATGTTAATCCAGATTATATATAAATGTTTCCTGAATGGAGATTCAATCCTAAACTCAGAGCCAAGAGCAATACGATGAAGTCTAGGATAGCACCTGAAAAATGCTTGAAGAAACGGAAACAAATTTATGAACATGGTGCAACGGTAAAATTGCTACCTTACAGCACCAGAGGTCCGTGTTCAATCCTGATTATGGGTGCTGTCTGTATGGAATTTGTACATTCTCCCCGTGACTGCTTGGGTTTTCTCTAACATTTTAAACTACCAAGCCACTGAAAATCCAAACAATAAACACGCTGGTATTACAAGATTAACTGAGCTGCTTTTACGACAAGCCGGAGGTCTCGTGTTTTGTATACCCTCCCACTACCGGGCCGGCTGCTCCACTACCAGAGACCGTGACCCCCGCGGCCTCTCCACGGCGTTCAGCGCCCAGCTCGCCTATTTCACCACCTCTACCCGGCGGGTCTCTGGTGGTGTCCCCGGTGGTGTCCCCGGTCACATCCCCTGTCACCTCCCCAGTCACTTCACCGGTGAAAGGAGGAGATGCGGGTTTGTACCGCACACGTGCCGGATGGGTCAGCAGGCCACCCATTACACACGGTGATTTTGTGTAACTATACTTCCCCATATGCGTTAATAACGTTCCGGCTACTCTATTGTTTAGCCACCGTGTTTCCACGTATCTATGCTTTATTTTGTTTCTACAAGGAAAGATGTAGATTGGTTATCTTCTACTAACCAATTGTAGTTCTTGTTAGTAGTTGCTCTGCCTAATATGCGATTTGTATTACCAAGAGCTTGCTTACGTAATTCAGTCTGAGTAGCTGCTAGTTACTGTAATGTCCTGCAGACCAATGCTGTAAGTGGACTTTAATAATATGTGTTGTATCTTGACGTGTCTACGACTCGACTCTTTACACCATGGTATCAAAGGGCAGATACTAGCATGGATAGCAGGTTGGCTGGATGGCAGAAGACAAAGAGTGTTGATAAAGGGGGCTTTTTCTGGTTGGCTGCCAGTGACTAACGAAGTTCCGTGGGGCTCGGTGCGGGGCCCACTACTTTCACGTTGTCTATTAGTGATTTGGATGAGGGAATTGATGGCTTTGTGGCCAAGTTTGCAGATAATACAAAGATAGGTGGAGGGGAAGGTAGTGTTTGGAGCATAGCAAAGTGTAGAGTCATGCAATTGACAATCCAGAAATCGGAGGTGCTTTGTGGCCAAGTTTGCAGATAATACAAAGATAGGTGGAGGGGCAGGTAGTGTAGAGAAAGCAGGGGCTCTGCAGATGGGCGGATAAGGTTGGGAGAGTAGACAAATTGAATACAGCATAGCAAAGTGTAGAGTCATGCATTTTTGGAGTGTGAATAAAAGTGTAGACTATTTTCTAAATGAGAAGACAATCCAGAAATCGGAGGTGCAAAGGGACTGGTGCAGGATTCCCAAAAGGTTAATTAGCCAGTCAAATCGGTAGCAATGAAGGCGAATGCAATGTTAGCATTTATTTCAAGGGGGCTAGAATGCAAAAACAATGCTTTAAGGTACTGGTCAGGCTGCATTTGGAGTACTGTGAGCAGTTTTGGGCCCCATATCTGAGAAGGGTATGCTAGCGTTGGAGAGGGTCCAGAGGAGGTTTCCAGGAATCCCAGGAATGATTGGATTAACACATGATGAGCAGTTGAAAGCGCTGGGTCTGTACACGATGGAGTTTCGAAGGATGAGGGGGACCTCATTGAAACTTACAGAATAGTGAAATGCTTGGATAGAGTGAATGTGGAGAGGATGTTTCCACTAATGAGAGTGTCTAGGAACAGAGGCCATAGCCTCAAAATTAAAGGAAGTACCTTTAGAAAGGTGATGAGAAGTCAGAGGCTGGTGAATCTGTGGAATTCATTGCCATAGTTGGCTATGGAGGCCAGCAATGTATATTTTTAAGGCGGTGATAGACAGATTCTTGATTAGTGAGGATGTTAGGGGTTTATGGGTGAACGCAGGAGAATGGGTTGATAGGGAAATATAGATCAGCCATGATTGAATGGCAAAGTAGACTTGATGGGCCAAATGGCCTAATTCTGCTCCTAGAACATGAGCTTGTGAATGATTCTATCACAAATTATTCCATGATAACTAAATCTAAAACATTTCATAATTTTAACTCCCCTTCCCATTCCTGTGCTGACCCTTTTATCCTCAGCCATTGCAGAGTGAGACAACATGCAAACTGGAAGAACAGCACATCATATTCTGCGTGGGTAGCTTACAATACAACAGAATGAACAGAACATTCTCCAATTTCAAGTAATACCATCCACCTCCCTTTCTTTCCCATGTTCCCACTCACCACAATGCACACATTTCACCAAACATCAACCACCCCCCCAGACACCTTGTCCCTTTCTCCTCTTGCATATGCTCATCTTCCAATCTCATCATCTCTTTCCCTTTGATCCCCCCCCCCACCCCCGTTTTTTACCTCCCACCCCCCCTCACCCCTTCAACCCATATCCATCTCTTCAGCTCGACATTTCACTCCACCTCTTCTCTCGTTATCTGACACATTTTGTCTTCTTTTCACCTCTCGGCTTTAACACTTATTACACCCATCTGCCAATCAACACCCCCTCACCAATATACACACATCACAAGGGTTTCGGCCCGAAACGTTGCCTATTTCCTTCGCTCCATAGATGCTGCTGCACCCGCTGAGTTTCTCCAGCTTTTTTGTGTAACCTACACACATCACTTGCCAGGCTACCCGATTCTCAACTCTCTCTGCCAACTTTCTCCCCATTTCTCCATCAGTCTCAACAAGCGTCACAACCATATAATAACCATATAACCATATAACAATTACAGCACGGAAACAGGCCATCTCGACCCTTCTAGTCCGTGCCGAACACGTATTCTCCCCTAGTCCCATACACCTGCGTTCAGACCATAACCCTCCATACCTTTCCCGTCCATATAACTATCCAATTTATTTTTAAATGATAAAAACGAACCAGCCTCCACCACCTTCACTGGAAGCTCATTCCACACAGCCACCACTCTCTGAGTAAAGAAGTTCCCCCTCATGTTACCCCTAAACTTCTGTCCCTTAATTCTCAAGTCATGTCCCCTTGTTTGAATCTTCCCTACTCTCAGTGGGAAAAGCTTATCCACGTCAACTCTGTCTATCCCTCTCATCATTTTTAAGACCTCTATCAAGTCCCCCCTTAACCTTCTGCGCTCCAAAGAATAAAGCCCTAACTTGTTCAACCTTTCTCTGTAACTTGTGAAACAAAGTGAAATAAACCTGAAAAGTCGTCTATCCCTTCCTTCCGTAGATGCGGCCAGACGTGGGGAGTTCCTCCAGCATTTTGTGTTTTACTCAACGTAGCCAGTGCCTCAGCATCTTGGGCAGAAGGCAGGTAATGCAGTGCAGTGAAAGCTCTGATTACTGCCACTGCGGTTGCCAGAGCCCAAGGAGTGTTCAGAATAATAGGACTCTACGGCAAATTGTTCCCCCAACAGATTACTAGGATCGCTCCAGGAAATGGCAATGACAATGGAGCTCTCTCAGCTTCATAGCAGTTGCAATTCTCCCTGTTGTACATTCTTGCCATAGAGGGAGTACAGAGAAGGTTCACCAGACTGATTCCTGGGATGTCAGGACTTTCATATGAAGAAAGACTGGATAGACTCGGCTTGTACTCGCTAGAATTTAGAAGATTGAGGGGGGATCTTTTTGAAACGTACAAAATCCTTAAGGGGTTGGACAGGCTAGATGCAGGAAGATTGTTCCCGATGTTGGGGAAGTCCAGGACAAGGAGTCACAGTTTAAGGATAAAGGGGAAATCCTTTACGACTGAGATGAGAAAAACATTTTTCACACAGAGAGTGGTGAATCTGTGGAGTTCTCTGCCACAGAAGGTAGTTGAGGCCACAGTTCATTGGCTGTATTTAAGAGGGAGTTAGATGTGGCCCTTGTGGCTAAAGGGATCAGGGGGTACGGAGAGAAGGCAGGTACAGGACAGGATACTGAGTTGGATGATCAGCCATGATCATATTGAATGGCGGTGCAGGCTCGAAGGGCCGAATGGCCTACTCCTGCACCTATTGTCTATGTTTCTATGTTTCTATGTACACTGTAAGTAGGCAGAGCAGACTGCTGCATATCAAGTTGAGGATGTGGTTTGGCATAGAAACATAGAAACATAGAAAATAGGTGCAGGAGTAGGCCATTTGGCCCTTCGAGCCTGCACCGCCATTCAATATGATCATGGCTGATCATCCAACTCAGTATCCTGTTCAATCTTACAAGTTCAGAGCAGCTACAGAGCTGCAAGGACCCTGCTGAAATCAGTGTTGAACAGCCTGCCGCTGGATTGGGAGAGCATTAGGGCAGTAATACCAGGCAGAATGCAGACACTAAGGAGATGCATGCAATGAATAGGTGAACTGATGATTGTGTGAGATTTTTGTCCCGATTGGATGCATACATGCAGCTCAGAATGTTGAATGGACAAACTGATGCAGGAATGGAATGTCGTGGATGACTCCATGTGGTGATTTTAATTATCCTCACATAAAACTAGACATGAAACTAGTGTCTGACAAAAAGACATTTATACAAATCCAATGGTATGAAGGCAGAATCGAGAAAAGTGGACTAGGATAACAAATTAAAAGGGAAGACGGTTGATAAGTAGAGGAAGACATAAAAGGAGATATTTCATAATTCAAGATATATCCCTTAGAGAAATAATCCACAAGAAGGGTTTTACATCCGTGGCATGGCTAGTATCAAAGTGAAATAAAATACATATGGTGTTGTGATGATTGGCAATAGTCCAGAAGATAGAGAAAATTATAGAAATAAGCAAAGGTGACAAAAAGGTTAATAAAGAAGATGAAAATAGATTACGAAAGCAAGCTAGCAAGAAATATAAAACCAGGCAGTAAGAGCTTCCACAAAAATATAAAAATAGGAGGGAGAAGCCAAGGAACATGTTCGTGTGTAAGATAATAAAGATTGGTGAATTAATATCAGGAAATGAGAAAACATTGGACTATAAAAAAATGTTAGGACTATTATTTGCATGGTGTTCTGCTAGACTACTATAATTATATCGTTTGTTCACAACTTCAATTTCACTGTTAATATCTGTTAGTACAGAGCAGTATAATTTTTATTTTGTGTACTTAAATTCGTACCTAAAGAGTTAAAAATATGGGTATTATCACATAGATATCTTCATTTTCTGTATGTTATAGATACATTTCAGTTCCAATGTTTTAATTTTAGTATCAAGTTTTCATACCACAGCCTTAAGGGCCTGTCCCACCAGCATGCGATTGCATGCGTCTAGCGAGACCAAACGGAAACTTAGTTTGCGCTAAGTTTGCAGTACGTTTGCGGTAACTACGCGGTAAGTATGCGCAAAGTTCGCGCAAAGTTTGCACGTGACGTAATTTACATCATACTCACCAATCAGCTGGGCAGCAGGTGGGCCGACTGAATTTGGACGTCGCACGGCGTCGGGCGGTGACGTCATCACACAACGGCACGCCGGGTGGTGACGCCATCGGGCAACGCCACGCGCTAGGCGTACTCCATCAAGACGCTGCGTACAACGTCGAGATGCTGCGTACGCCCTCAATGCGCCTGCGGGCCGACAGGCTGTTGGCGTGCCGAATTTTCGGACCGTGTGGGATTTTCGGTGCCCATGTCAGGACCAGCCCCACACAACTCCATACGCCTCCCGGGATTGAAGTGGGACCGGCTCCGCACGGCCATATGCCTCAAACAACCACGTTTGGTCGCGCTAGACGCATGCAATCGCATGCTGGTGGGACAGGCCCTTTATCCTCTATAGCAAGATCAGGCACATTAGTCAATTTATATCACTAGGCAATAACAAAGAGTTAGGCAACATTAGGTCAACACCAAGGTGTTTTATTTATTTATCTCTTATCTCTTTTTAAACTGCCCCACGGCACTCCTCTCTCCACAGCCCACAAAATCACACATGACGAAAGACTGGCAATGCAGCAATGTAAATGACTGACTATTGGTTATATATTTTATTGTCTTGAAAATGAAATTGGTTTTGCAAGAACTTGCTCTCAGTATACTGTCTTCACTAAGATGGCTTTAGCCTCAGCCCTCTGCTGAAAATTGAAAAGGTGACTAAAGGAAAATAGGATCATGTTAATGCCCCAATTAGAAAATGAATACTTTCCTGAGGTTTAGAAACATAGAAACATAGAAACATAGGTGCAGGCATAGGCCATTTGGCTCTTCGAGCCTGCACCGCCATTCAATATGATCATGACTGATCATCCAACTCAGTATCCTGTACCTGCCTTATCTCCATACCCCCTGATCCCTTTAGCCACACGGGCCACATCTAACGGGCCGAATGGCCTACTCCTGCACCTATTCTCTATGTTTCTGTGTCTATGTTTCTAACTCCCTCTTAAATATAGCCAATTAACTGGCCTCAACTACATTCTGTGGCAGAGAGTTCCAGAGATTCACCACTCTCTGTGTGTTAAAAATGTTTTTCTCATCTCGGTCCTAAAGGATTTCCCCTCTATCCTTAAGCTGTGACCCCTTGTCCTGGACTTCCCCAACATCGGGAACAATCTTCCTGCATCTAGCCTGTCCAACCCCTTAAGAATTTTGTAAGCTGCAGACCTCTGCAAAGAAATGAGGTGCCCACCCAAAGGAGACAAGTGACTCGTTGGTTTAAGGAAATTGAGGTTTTAACAGCACTTTCACTAAGGCCTGGGCAGGATAACCACAATGATTTTCTCACCAACAAATCTGTAGTAACAGGAGGAGGAAAGAAAGAGGCTCTCCAGATAAATTATCCCTTGGGCCAAGGTGAGTCAAAACCTCCCTTTTCTTTTCTGTAGAATCCAGCAGGTAGTCAAGGGGTGACCCAGTCTTTCCCTGTGGTCAGTTTCTTCTGGATTCTCCAGGTTCAAGAATGGCTTCTTCCCATGAACTATCAGCCTCATGAATCACACTGCATAACCTTAACCACAAGCCGAGATCACCAACAACCTACTGTAAACTAGTAAGATTAAACGAGAACTTACCAGTTTGAAGTTTGATCTGTATTTTATGAGGAGTTACGATGAGGGATTACGTGAAGAAGCCCGTCCCAGGACGCGTTGCGGCATACTTCAAAGCAGCGGTGTGGAATCACAGAAAGACACAAGTATTTGAAGTAACATAGTAAAGAACAAAGAGACATCAATTATCAGTTTGATCCATGTAATGAGGGTGGGAGCGGAGGGCACGTAATCCCTCATCGTAACTCCTCATAAAATACAGATCAAACTTCAAACTGGTAAGTTCTCGTTTAATCTTACTATTTTACTTCGGAGTCACGTGAGTGATTCCGTGAAGATTTCAAAGCTCTGTGATTTCAAACCGTGTAACAGTTTTACTACACTCACTGCCGAAGTCTTTGAGGGAGGAAGTGTGTATCGTAACCAACCAATGATTCTGTTATAGAAAACCCAATGGTATTTTACAATAGACACTGAAGAAATTTAATGCTCCCTTTGGCTAATCTGAATATTTGCAGATTGGAATCTTTCCTGCAAATGAAAAAACAGGTTTTGTCAACAGTTTATAATAAATTATTTCTCTGAACGTTTTACCCCCACTATTCTGCTGGAGCCAGGATGTGGTTTACAGGCACGTCCATTCTTTTTGCCGTTGACGTGGAAGCTTCTCCTGTGGGATGACAACTTTGACATGTTAGTTTTATCCCAGGAGCTTTAACCTGCTTGAGCCATTTCAAAAAAAGGCTTGTTACCCGACCACAAGGTGTTTTGTGACCAACCCACAAGGCTTTTCATCTCCCTCGCATAATTAGGTTGTGTCTATGTAAGGTAAAAAAGGGTCTTGGTACATTACCGTGTTTTCTGGCGGGTAAGCCCGGATTTTATGACTGGATAAGGTATTCCTGGTCTGGTTTGACCATTCCCTGGACAAATGATAGAGATCTGGTCTGAAGCTGTGAGCATGGTGTCCAGTTGAAATAGGAGTAGTGACTGGACCCTCTGTGCTGCTCAGTGTGCCTTCAACATATGTTTTTAGTGCATAGAAGGTTCAGGTTTAGGGCTCTGGCTGGTGAGTATCCCCTGAAGTATGGTTAACCATTGTGACATCCCAACATATGGGTGTACTTGGTCTAGGGTTTTAGAGTTTAATACCCTTCAAATTTACCCCCAGCCAGTAACCCATACCTGTTGTCCTGTAGCTGTTTTGAAAAGAACAGTCAGGGCAATTCTAGCTGTGTTGATGGTACTGTAGCCGAATCCTTCATCGTGATGACGGTTCTCCAGGAATTCCAGTTTGTAGTACCTGTATCGGATGAGTAGGTTTTCCCTGTATCCTTGCAGCACTTCTGTTGATGCTGGACAAGTGTTGTAGTCCAGTGAATGTTCAAAAGGATGCTGACATGGTGTTGATTGTTCAGTATAACAATCCCAGTCCCAGAGGCTTGCGCAGAATCTGCAGCTCAGGAGCTTATTTTGTCATGGCACAGTTGATTTGTGCCCGGCTCCGATTGTTAATAATCCTGGGTACTGGAAAAACTCCATGCAAGTTCCAACAATCATGTCATAGCGTAAGTTCTGAAACAGAATCCTTTTGTACTGTGCGTTGTTCTCGATTGGTGAGGCAGAAGGGAAAAAATACATAGAATTAATTTCACCAATGCAACATGAACGCATTTGTCTATCAATATTATAAATATATTGTTGAATGACAACATGACCTATAGGTCAGAAAAGTTAATATATATAGCTGACAAGCTTTCTGCTGGAACTATCTGTCCCAGAGAAAATTTTTTATATATATGAGGATTCCACTGCCCCAGGGTCTGGTTTCCCCCCGCGACATACATAGGACATCCCCGAACCCCTGGTGATATAGCATTGATGCAAATAATCGATATCAGATTCACATTCCATTTTAATTGTCATTGTCAGTGTGCAGTACAGAGACAATGAAATGCATCGTATAGCTTGATAGTTTTGTTAAACTTTATATGAAAACATCTACTTGATGTTGTCCTTAATTTTTTGTGACCTGGTGTCTGTCACTGTATTTTGCTTACCAGGCAGGTAAGTTGTTGATAGTCCAATACCTCTATGGATATACCATTGCCAAATTGTTTTGACCAACTTGTCATATGATACCGACTTTATGCTGCCATATGGTTAATATAGGCCACCTCCATAGTGTAGTCTATTTATACCCATACATGCAAGTGCTTAAACTCATGAATTTCACCCGAGCATTTTTAGATACTTAATGCCCAGTGTAAGTGGTAACCCCACCACTGTCTTTCTGATATTATTTCAGTGGGTAACTTCATGAGATGCTCAATGACAACCTATATGTTGTTCTTGATACTAACATCTGAATCATGTAGACAGAAAATGGTATCATTTTCCCCCAATTACTCTGTTATTTGTCGAGTAGTTGGTAGTTTGACCATTAATTTGTCCCTTGTTTGTGCCAATTCAACTATGTTGTCTCTTGGCAACATTATAGTTACGTGGACTGAATTAATATGAAAGCCAAGATAGTCCAAGAAAGCGCTCTATATGCTGGTAGGAACCAGACCCACCTACCTCCATGGTTATTGGCGGGGTTGTGATTTTTTCTTTTTGAGTGTTCTTCCCTGTCGACGTGCTGGCGATGTTGGGGGGAGGCGCATTTTCCAGGGGGTCCGCTGCAGGCCCTGACCTAAAAAAGGTCTCTGGGGATAGTGCGGGCCCACAGCTTTGACCAGTCGGATGTTCGGGCCGCCGACTGGTAGATACAGTGGTGTGCTGCCGCCTGGGTGGAATGAAGAGCTTTGGTATGTTCACTGCCGGTGGTGCCCTCATGAGGCTAAAGGTCTTGGACGCCTCCTCCATCTCTTTGAGCTGTTTGTTCAAGTCCTTCCCAAATAAGAATGAGTCGGTCTCTACTGATGGAGTTTTGCATAATCCTGCAAATTTAGGATTGAGGGCCGGCCTGATGTTGTCTCTTCTCAGGTTATTCAGCTCATATTGTGTCGTGCACATGAGTGCCAGGACATCCTGTTGGTGAGTGGTCATCTCTACGGTCTCGACACCCCGCGCATAGGCTGTTATAGCCGCCGTGAGGAGGCGAAGTATGCGCTGTAGTTTGACCTCCTGTGTCCGAATCGGTCCCCCCACGTTGCCCCATATTTGAGGATTGAGGCTCTTGACCTTGAGAGCCTCACAATTATCCGGGGCTGTGTGCTCCTCAAGCACTTGGGCGAGCACCTTCTCCTGCAGTGGTTTGTTGGAGAGATGGTTTATGCTGGCAGCCATCCTTGGCTCCAGTGGTGCTCCAACCCGTGGGGTAGCGACGAATCGGCATACGACCCCCAGCAGCTCTTCCTGCACACCCTGCTCTCTTTCGGCTCCTTCCGCCTGCCCCATACTCAGACCAGCCTGCCCCTGGTCACCGATGCTAACCTCCCATTCCTGGTCCGAGGTCGCAAAGGGAGGTGCCGGACTCAGCACCATGGAGGGGACGCCTGTCCTGTCTGTCCGAGAGCGCTGCTGCTCTTGGTAGACCATCCCCTCCAATAGCTGCTGGATGCAGCTTAAGCGGCTGTCTCTCCCCCGCTTTGGGGTGGACATTTCCCCCCTCCGACGAGTCGGAGACGACCGGCCGTTTGGCTTCCTAGCCCCTTACCCAGTCCGCCGTGTAGGCTCTGGCGAGACAGGCTCTGGCGAGACTGGCTTGGCTCGGTCTCTGGGGTAGCGAAAACCGCTCTACGAGCGACGCTGCCGCCGGTTGCTGCCCCGCTGGTAGAGTTGAAGCGGGGCAATTCCTCTTTGCGAGTTCTGCGTTGTGTTCCTGAACTCTGTAATAAAACACAACTGCAAACTCACCTTTCCAATGCCCAAGAGTCGTTCCTGCAGCTCAGGCAGCTGTCTCTCCCCCTCCTGGGTGGAGAGACTTCCCAGTCCAATGTCGTTCCACTGCCGGGTTTTCCACACATCCAGCCCGCTCCCTTTTGCCGTTGACGTGGTCAGGGCTAGCGGGCTGGCTCGGTCCCGATGTCGGGTTTGCGGACCGCCCGCTAAGCGGTCCTACCGCCTGTTGCTGCCCTGACTCTCTCTTGAGCGGGCAGGTGCAGCATATTTCCCCCCTCAGCCCCCAGCTGATGCTGGCGGGCTTGGTGCAGAGTCGGGAGCGGGCCGCTGATTAGCGGACCTCGCTCTCCCTGTACTCGGGCTGCTGCTCACCTGCACTCGGGCTGCAGCGTACTCCACGCCAGCTCTGCACAGTGGGTTCCCCTAACGGCTCCGTAAATGTCGGAAGCCTCCTCCCGCCCGCCTGCCTGCCTGCCTCACCTGGACAGTGCGTGGAGAGCGAGCGAGGACTAAGGGGAACCCCCAACGGAGCGCTAGCGCCGTCTTCCAGCTGTCAACTGTAGCCCCTGGGGAGATTTTCTCGGCACCGGCACAGGTCCCATTCATGGTCCGCCGGCGCTCTGTCTCCCTGGTAGCGTCTTTCCTCCCCTCCCTCGAACGGGAAACTCCTGCCAGAGTCCAAGGGGGCCGCTTGCACGTCCCTGCGGGAAAAAACAAGCAGACGCAAAGGGGCTGTAAAAGTAAAGGTAAGTACTTACCTAAACTTAGATTCTCTCTCGTTTCTTCGGGAGCCCTGACTCCCGGCTGCCGCTTTGCATTGCTGAAACGTAATCATGCCGCAACGCGTCCTGGGGCGGGCTTCTTCACGGAATCACTCACGTGACTCCGAAGTAAAATTTGTATATGCTGCTGTATTTTGCTCATAGCAAAAGGATTTGAGTATAGGAGCAGGGAGGTTCTACTGCAGTTGTACAGGGTCTTGGTGAGACCACACCTGGAGTATTGCATACAGTTTTGGTCTCCAAATCTGAGGAAGGACATTATTGCCATAGAGGGAGTACAGAGAAGGTTCACCAGACTGATTCCTGGGATGACAGGACTTTCATATGAAGAAAGACTGGATAGACTCGGCTTGTACTCGCTAGAATTTAGAAGATTGAGGGGGGAACTTATAGAAACTTACAAAATTCTTAAGGGGTTGGACAGGCTAGATGCAAGAAGATTGTTCCCGATGTTGGGGAAGTCCAGAACAAGGGGTCACAGTTTGAGGATAAGGGGGAAATCTTTTAGGACTGAGATGAGGAAAACATTTTTCACACAAAGAGTGATGAATCTCTGGAATTCTCTGCCACTGAAGGTAGTTGAGGCCAGTTCATTGGCTATATTTAAGAGGGTTAGATGTGGCCCTTGTGGCTAAAGGGATCAGGGGGTATGGAGAGAAGGCAGGTACAGGATACTGAGTTGGATGATCAGCCATGATCATATTGAATGGCAGTGCAGGCTCGAAGGGCGGAATGGCGTACTCCTGCACCTAATTTCTATGTTTCTATGTTTCTATGTATGTAGTTCCATTGGGCTGGTTACCCAGTGTTATTGACAAGTTGTGGTGTTATTGATCATTGGATGTTCAATTGTTTTGTTGTTGTAAAGTGTCAGTAAAGTTGTAGCAAGTGAGAATTTCATTTTCCTGTTCCCAGTGCAAATGTCAATTAAACATTCTTGACTTGATTCTCATCTATATATCTTTCTTATTCATCCTCAAAGCTCTCAACACATAATCTAGTATAATCAAGAAAAACTGGAGATGTTGGAAACTTGAAATAAATATGAAAATGTCTGAATTAATCAACAGATCAGGCAGCATCTGTGCAGCCAGAACCAGAGTTAATGTTTCCTGTTGAAGATCTCTCATCAGAATGTTACCTCTCCTCAATACCTCAAAGTCACCCACCTGAAATATTAATTTCATCCACAGCTGCTTCCTGGCTGGCTGAGCATTTCCACAATTGTCAATTTTTTCAATACAATATTCCTTATAAACACCAGCATTCATATTAAAAACAAATATAAGATTATGAGCAAATAAGCAATTCAAATCCTGAAGCAAATCCATTAGAAAATGCTACATTCACCAGTGCAAATGGATAGCTTTGCAGCAATTATAATCCTGGAACTCTGGAAAAAAAATTGGAAAAAGTATTAAAACATAGGAATAGAAAATGGCAGAGTTACACCAGTTTCAACTCTGTTTCAACAGAAAAACTGGATAGACTCGGCTTGTACTCGCTAGAGTTTAGAAGATTGAGGGGGGGATCTTATAGAAACTCACAAAATTCTTAAGGGGTTGGACAGGATAGATGCAGGAAGATTGTTCCCGGTGTTGGGGAAGTCCAGAACAAGGGGTCACAGTTTAAGGATAAGGGGGAAATCTTTTAGGATCGAGATGAGAAAAACATTTTTCACACAGAGAGTGGTGAATCTGTGGAATTCTCTGCCACGGAAGGTAGTTGAGGCCAGTTCATTGGCTATATTTAAGAGGGAGTTAGATGTGTCCCGTGTGGCTAAAGGGATCAGGGGGTATGGAGAGAAGGCAGGTACAGGATACTGATTGGGGATGATCAGCCATGATCATATTGAATGGCGGTGCTGGCTCGAAGGGCCAAATGGCCTACTCCTGCACCTATTTTCTATGTTTCTATGTTTCTATTAAACAGCCTCAAATCTCACCATTTTTGGCAACTCAAGCCAACTGGTTCAGCTGCCTGGGGCTCACTGAACTATCCCTCAGAAAGTTACGTTTTGAACTTCCAAATGCACAAATCACATCAATGGAATCAGTTCTCCATTATATACAGAAAAACGAGAAGCTTTATTAAATATGTATGCACCTGTTGTAGTTTTTACTATTGACCCCTCTAATTAAAGAATGACCCCTGTGGATGTTAAAAATGAAGCTTTCCAATCAAATTCCAATTTAATAATTTCCACATGATGATGAAAAACAGTACTGGAGGTCTTTGAGCGCTTTAATTCTATGACTGTAACTCCCAAGATGGTTATTTCTGAAATTTAGAAAGAGCAAAGCAATACATAACCTATTATAAAACTATTCTAAATCAATAGCTAATTTCTCAGTATTGATTATTATTTAGACATTTAAAATGTACCCTTAAGCGACAATATAACTTTATACTGTGAAATGTTCCCAACAGATGCTCATAAGTATTAAAATTATTGACTACTGGCATAAGATCAAAAAATGTCAACCCATCTATTAATCGTTATAAAAAATAATTTACCGACGCTCATATTTTATTGTTAACATCTAAACTGAAGTTGTTTATTAAAACTTAATTGCCATTTCTGCAAAAAAAAAAAAAGATTCTATAAATCTCTCCAATCATGTTTATTGTAATTTGTTTCATTTGTTGGAAACAGAACAAAATTGCTTCAGTGGTGCTAATTATTATAACTTACTATTTATGGGTAGCACCAGATCAAAAGAAAAAGTAAAAAGTATTTGCATAGCAGAAATCGCAGACATTCAAATCACCAATTGAAATCAGAAATAGTTAGGATTGCCAGTGAAATTCCACTCACATATGTTTTTGCTCAGTTGCAAATCAACTTTAACTTATTTAGTTTTTAATTGCATGAATATGAATGCTGAAAGTTTGCATGCCTTCACAGCACTGATGAAAAGCGGTTCTAATTAAATATAATATAGCATCTGATCCAAAAATATCAGAAGAGGTCCACAGCAGGACAAATTATATTTGGTCAACAAAGGTTTACTAACCCAGCGGGTCAGGCAGCATCTTAGGAGAAATGGAATAGGTGACGTTTCAGGTCGAGACCCTTCTATCAGACTGCGTCAGGGAAAAGGGAAACAAGAGATACAGACGGTGTTAGAGAATGATGATGAAAATAGAATGAAAGATATGCAAAATGTAATGATGGTCAAAGTAAGATGGAACCTATTCCTTTTCTCCAGAGTCCTGCCTGACTCGCTAAGTTACTCCAGTTTTTGGGTCTATCTTCGGTTTAAATCCACATCTGCAGTTCCTTCCTACACATATTGTTTACTCATCCATTGATCCTTTGGGATTGCAATTTAATTCATTGGGATTATTATCAAAATGAGACAATACATTATAGTTATATGGGCTGACTGATAAATTGCCATCATGCTTTTGTAGTGGCCTTATAAATTCTTCCCTTGCACAAGTACACATAAAAGTAGCTGGTTTAATCAATGTTTAGCTCATGAAAACCCAATACAAAATCTGCAGCCTTTGACATCTCATAAATAACATGTTTTCTCGCACGGTAGACATTTGCTGCAATAGAAACTGGCAGCTTTAGTAATGGGAATCTAACTGGCTGAATTTAATTGTTTGATAGCAGCATGGAGCACACCGATTGTAGGATAGATGAATGAAAGGAAGAAGTGTGGCAGACACAGAAGACTACACTTCTGTAGTCTCAACATGGTGGCACAGCTAGGGGCGGCACAGTGGTGCAGCTGGTACAACCGATGACTCACAGCACCAGAGACCCGGGTTCAATCCTGACACTATGTGCTGTCTGTATGGAGTTTGAACGTTCTCCCTGTGATTACATGGGTTTCCCTTCGTTATTCTGATTTCTTCCAACATCCCAAACACATGCAGGTTGGTAGTTGTATTGCCCACTGTAAACTGCCCTTAGTGTGCAGGTAAATGGTAGAATTTGGAGGGAATTGATGAAATTGTGGAGAGAATTCGTTAAAAATGGGATTAATGTCAGATTAGCATAAAAGGGAATTTGATGGCCAGTGCAGATTTGATGGGCCGAAGGGCCTGTTTCCATGCATGTTAGGGGTAACATGAGGGGGAACCTCTTTACTCAGAGATTGGTAGCTGTGTGGAATGAGCTTCCAGTGGAAGTGGTGGATGCAAGTTCGATTTTATCATTTAAAAATAAATTGGATAGGTATATGGACATGAAAGGAATGGAGGGTTATGGTCTGGGTGCAAGTAGATGGGACTAGGTGAGAGTACATGTTCGGCACAGACTAGAAACATAGAAACATAGAAATTAGGTGCAGGAGTAGGCCATTCGGCCCTTCGAGCCTGCACCGCCATTCAATATGATCATGGCTGATCATCCAACTCAGTATCCCGTACCTGCCTTCTCTCCATACCCCATGATCACCTTAGCCACAAGGGCCACATCTAACTCCCTCTTAAATATAGCCAATGAACTGGCCTCAAAGGCCGAGATGGCCTGTTTCCATGCTGTAATTGGTATATGGTTATATGGTTATATGTGTCTGTCTATGTCACATGAGGCACATTTTGATCCTGACTACGGTTGCTGTCTGTACGGAGTTTGTACGTTCTCCCCGTGACTTGTGTGGGTTTTCTCCGAGATTTTCAGTTTCCTCCCACACTCCAAAGACGTACTGGTTCATAGGTAAATTGGCTTGGTAAATGTAACCCTAGTGGGTGTAGGATAGTGTTAATGTGCAGAAATCACTAGTCGACGTGGACCCAGTGGGCCAAAGGGCCTGTTTCCGTGCGGTATCAATAAACTAAAGGTCTGCTGTCACAGCGGGCAGAGAATGTATCTTAATGCATTGGTGAATGTTTTAAATTCACCCCACCAAGAAAATGGTGGTGCTACATTTAGCAAACCTTTTCCCATTCTGCTTTCATTTCCAGCCATTTTTTTAAGATCCCAAAATGGGCATCACCACCTATATAATTCAAGGAATTATTTTTAACTAATTCCGGGAATATATCTTGCTGTTGTCCCGATTTTCTCTTGTTGTGAACTAATTTTGTGCATAAACACCACATGGACTCAGTTGCAAAAATGGTTGTTAGTTTAGAGATACAGCGTTGTAACAGGCCCTTCAATCCACTGAGCCTGCGCCGGCCGACCAGTGATCCCCGTACACTAGCATTAACACAATCGCAATCACAATAATACTTTATCAGCCAAGTATGTTTTGCAACTCACGAGGAATTTCATTTGCCAAGTCAGTCATGCAATAAAAGGCAACGGAACACTCAAAATACATTTTAACATAAACATCCACCACAGTGACTCCTCCACATTCCTCGCTGTGATGGAAGGTGAAAAAAAAGTTCAAATCTCTTTCCTTCTTTGTTCTTTTTTGCAATTTTTACCCAAGCCAATTAACCTACAAACCTGTATGTCCTTGGAATGTGGAAGGAAAACGGATCAACCAGGGAAAATCTACGTGGTCACAGGGAGAACATACAAACTCCATACAGGCATCGTCCGTAGTCAGGATCGAACTCAGGTCTCTGGAGCTGTAAGGCAGCAACTCCATTGTTGTGCCACCATGCCACATATGAGTTGAAAATACTTGCAGACTAATATAGTGTGGACTTCCAGAATGTTGAAGCAGAGGCAGTGGAGTCGGCAACATGGCCTAGAGATTTGCTGCTCTGTGTGTGGGGAGGAACAAATTGAAACGTATGGTGCAGTGGGGATATGTAGTGTATCACCACTACAGTATGCTCTTCTTGTACAGTGTGTTTGTGGATAGGTACATGGATAGCAAAGGTTTAGAGAGGCAAGGATCAAACACAAACAAATGCGACTAGCTCAAATGAGCATCTTGTAGACACAAGGAACTGCAGATGCTGGAATCTTACAGTCATAGTTGAAGAAGTGACCAAGAAGGTTGATGAGGGCAGAGCTATAGATGTTGTGTACATGGATTTCAGTAAGGCATTCGACAAGGTTCCGCATGGTAGGCTACTCTAGAAGGTTGGATCGCATGGGATCCAAGGAGAGATAGCCGAATGGACAACAAATTGGCTCCATGGAAGGAAGCAGAGGGTGACAGTGGAAGGTTGCTTCTCAGACTGGAGGTCTGTGAATCATGGTTTCCCGATGAAACAAAAGTGAGTGGTTTTGCAGGTAGTGAAGATGGTTGTGAATGATTACAGTAGGATCTGGATCGATTGGCCTGGTGGGCGGAGGAATGGAATTTAATACAGAGAAGCGTGAGGTGTTGCGTTTTGGGATGTCGAACAAGGGCAGGACCTACACAGTAAATTGTAGGCCTCTGGATAGTGTTGCAGAGCAGATGGATCTAGGAGTACAGTTGCATGGTTCCTTGAAGGTTGTCGCAGGTAGATAAGGTGGTCAAAAAGGCTTTTGGCACATTGGCCTTCATCAATCAGATTATTGAGTATACATAGAAACATAGAAATTAGGTGCAGGAGTAGGCCATTCGGCCCTTCGAGCCTGCACCGCCATTCAATATGATCATGGCTGATCATCCAACTCAGTATCCCGTACCTACCTTCTCTCCATACCCCCTGATCCCCTTAGCCACTAGGGCCACATCTAACTCCCTCTTAAATATAGCCAATGAACTGGCCTCAACTACCCTCTGTGGCAGAGAGTTCCAGAGATTCACCACTCTCTGTGTGTAAATTGGGTATAGAAGTTGTGAGGTCATGTTGCAGTTTTATAAGACGTTGGTGAGACCACATTGTGTTCAGTTTTGGGCACCATGTTATAGGAAAGATATTGTCAAGCTTGAAAGGGTTCAGAAAAGATTTACGAGGATGTTGCCAGGACTAGAGGGTGTGAGCTATAGGTAGCAGTTGAGAAGGCTGGGTCTCTATTCCTTGGAGCACAGGAGGATGAGGGGAGATCTTATAGAGGAGTACAAAATCATGAGAGGAATAGATCGGGTAGATGCATAGTCCCTTGCCCAGAGTAGGGGAATCGAGGACCTGAGGACATAGGTGAAGGGGATTATAGGAATCCGAGGGGTAACTTTTTCACACAAAGGGTGGTGGATGTATGGAACAAGCTGCCAGAGGAGGTAGTTGAGGCTGGGACTATCCCATTGTTTAAGAA